>NC_041392.1:437582400-437601488 GCF_002162155.2 Triticum dicoccoides | reverse complement strand
GCCCTCCACCCTCGTGGGCCCCCTGTTGCTCCACCGACATACTTCTTCCTCCTATATATACCTACGTACCCCCAAATGATCAGATACGGAGCCAAAACCCTAATTCCACCGCCGTAACTTTCTGTATCCACGAGATCCCATCTTGGGGCCTGTTCCGGAGCTCCGCCGGAGGGGGCATCAATCACGGAAGGCTTCTACATCAACACCATAGCCTCTCCGATGAAGTGTGAGTAGTTTACCTCAGACCTACGGGTCCATAGTTATTAGCTAGATGGCTTCTTCTCTCTTTTTGGATCTCAATACAAAGTTCTCCCCCTCTCCTGTGGAGATCTATTCGATGTAATCTTCTTTTGCGATGTGTTTGTTGAGACCGATGAATTGTGGGTTTATGATCAAGTTTATCTATGAACAATATTTGAATCTTCTCTGAATTCTTTTATGTATGATTGGTTATCTTTGCAAGTCTCTTCGAATTATCAGTTTGGTTTGGCCTACTAGATTGATCTTTCTTGCAATGGGAGAAGTGCTTAGCTTTGGGTTCAATCTTGCGGTGTCCTTTCCCAGTGACAGTAGGGGCAGCAAGGCACGTATTGTATTGTTGCCATCGAGTATAAAAAGATGGGGTTTTATCATATTGCATGAATTTATCCCTCTACATCATGTCATCTTGCTTAAGGCGTTACTCTGTTCTTATGAACTTAATACTCTAGATGCATGCTGGATCGGTCGATGTGTGGAGTAATAGTAGTAGATGCAGGCAGGAGTCGGTCTGCTTGTCTCGGACGTGATGCCTATATACATGGTCGTACCTAGATATTCTCATAACTATGCTCAATTCTATCAATTGCTCAATAGTAATTTGTTCACCCACCGTAAAATACCTATGCTCTTGAGAGAAGCCACTAGTGAAACCTATGGCCCCCGGGTCTATCTTCATCATATTAAATCTTCCAATACTTAGTTATTTTCATTGCCTTTTATTTTACTTTGCATCTTTATCATAAAAATACCAAAAATATTATCTTATCATATCTATCAGATCTCACTCTCGTAAGTGACCGTGTAGGGATTGACAACCCCTTATCGTGTTGGTTGCGAGGATTTATTTGTTTTGTGCAGGTGCGAGGGACTCGCGCGTAGCCTCCTACTGGATTGATACATTGGTTCTCAAAAACTGAGGGAAATACTTACACTACTTTGCTGCATCACCCTTTCCTCTTCAAGGGAAAACCAACGCAGTGCTCAAGAGGTAGCAAGAAGGATTTCTGGCGCCGTTGCCGGGGAGGTCTTCGCAAAAGTCAAACATACCAAGTACCCATCACAAACCCTTATCTCCCGCATTACATTATTTTCCATTTGCCTCTCGTTTTCCTCTCCCCCACTTCACCTTTGCCATTTTATTCGCCCTCTCTCTCTCTATCCTCCCTCTCTTTCTCTATTTGCCTCTTTTTGCCTTTTGCACTTTCTGCCGTTATGTCTGAAATTGGGGAAATTATTGTCGATATGGACAATAATAATATCATGAAATATTCGGATGCTCCTGCTGAAGAACCCCCTATCTTACATACAAAAAAATTCCGTATTGGTAGTGGTAATATTAATGGAAAAGGAGTTATCCAAGATTTCTTTACTTGTGCCGGTGCTTTGCCTTCTATTGGTAGTTCTATCCTTCATAGAACTAGTAGTCTTGCGGACGCTATTGCCATGCTTGTAGTTGAACTTGAAAAACAATTCATGCACATGCACCCTTGCATACAAAGGATTTTCCTAGAATTTTCTAATATTGAGCATTCTTCTATTAAGCGTACCGCTACTATCTTTTTGGCTCATGAGTTCAGATTCTTATTAAAAGAGGCCAAAGAAATCTTTGCGCATTATAGGGTGGACGCTTGCCGTCCTCCCATAGAGGCTATCCTTTTTGATCAAGAAGAAATAATGCGCTTTCAATCTCTAGACTATGTTGCTTTCAATGAAAATCTTAGAAAATGGGTTCCTACCAATGTTTTAGTTGATAGAATTTCTGAACTTAATGATGATTTGGCCATTCGAAATAATGAACTAGGATATTATCTTGAGTATAGGCTCACAAAGTTCTGTCAAAAGAATGCTTACAACGATGAATTGGTTGTGCAATACGAAGGGCCAAAGGAGGAACCTATACCTCCCAAGGTTGATCTTGGGGACGTTTGTCCCATTAAATTTAGCCCTTTTGATTACTTTTGCTTGCAAGAAAAATTGCTGCCGAACATAGAGAATATGAAATGAGTTTTAATGATCTATCTAACTATTATGGCAATACCTAGATCTATCCTTGTTTTTTATGCCTAGTTAGGGGCATTAAACGATAGCGCTTGTTGGGAGGCAACCCAATTTTATTTTTATTCCTTGATTTTTGCTCATGTTTAGTAATAAATAATTTATCTAGCCTCTGTTTTGGTTGTGTTTTTTGTGTTTAATTAGTGTTTGTGCCAAGTAGAACCGTTGGGAAGACTAGGGGAAAGTCTTGTTAATCTTGCTATAAAAAACAGAAACTTTAGCGCTCACGAGAACTGCTGCCATTTTTATTTGGAAAGTGATATTTAGTTAATTCCTTTTGAAGATGATTAATAGATAAATTCCCCACGTCCATCAATTTATTTTAGAATTTTTGGGGGTCCATATCTTGCGCTAGCTACAGATTACTACAGACTGTTCTGTTTTTGACAGATTCTGTTTTTCGTGTGTTGTTTGCTTATTTTGATGAATCGATGGCTAGTAAAATAGTTTATAAGCCATAGAAAAGTTGGAATACAGTAGGTTTAACACAAATATAAATAAAGAATGAGTTCATTACAGTACCTTGAAGTGGTCTTTTGTTTTCAAGTTTTGGGTAAAGATTTAATGGATTATGGAACAAGGAGTGGCAAGAGCCTAAGCTTGGGGATGCCCATGGAACCCCCAAGATAATATAAGGACACCTAAAAGCCAAAGCTTGGGGATGCCCCGGAAGGCATCCCCTCTTTCGTCTACTTCTATCGGTAACTTTACTTGGAGCTATATTTTTATTCACCACATGATATGTATTTTGCTTGGAGCGTCTTGTATGATTTGAGTCTTTGCTTTTTAGTTTACCACAATCATCTTTGTTGTACACACCTTTTGAGAGAAACACAGATGATTCGGAAATTATTAGAATACTCTAGGTGCTTCACTTATATCTTTTGAGTTATATAGTTTTGCTCTAGTACTTCACTTATATCTTTTAGAGCATGGTGGTGGATTTGTTTTATAGAAACTATTGATCTCTCATGCTTCACTTAGATTATTTTGAGAGTCTTAAATAGCATGGTAATTTGCTTAAATAATCCTAATATGCCAGGTATACAAGATTAATAATAAAATTCTCTTATGAGTGTGTTGAATACTAAGAGAAGTTTGATGCTTGATGATTGTTTTGAGATATGGAGGTAGTGGTATTAAAGTTGTGCTAGTTGAGTAGTTGTGAAATTGAGAAATACTTGTGTTGAAGTTTGCGAGTCCCGTAGTTATGTAAAAAATTTGAAACATGAGGTGTTCTTTGATTGTCCTCCTTATGAGTGGCGGTCGGGGACGAGCGATGGTCTTTTCCTACCAATCTATCCCCCTAGGAGCATGTGCGTAGTGCTTGGTTTTTGATGACTTGTAGATTTTTGCAATAAGTATGTGAGTTCTTTATGACTAATTATGAGTCCATGGATTATATGCACTCTCACCCTTCCATCATTGCTAGCCTCTTCGGTACCGTGCATTGCCCTTTCTCACATTGAGAGTTGGTGCAAACTTCGCCAATGCATCCAAACCCCGTGATATGATACACTCTTTCACACATAAACCTCCTTATATCTTCCTCAAAACAGCCACCATACCTACCTATTATGGCATTTCCATAGCCATTCCGAGATATATTGCCATGCAACTTTCCACCATCCCGTTTATCATGACACGTTCATCATTGTCATATTGCTTTGCATGATCATGTAGTTGACATCGTATTTGTGGCAAAGCCACCGTTCATAATTTTTCATACATGTCACACTTGATTCATTGCATATCCTGGTACACCGCCGGAGGCATTCATATAGAGTCATACCTTGTTCTAGTATTGAGTTGTAATCATTGAGTTGTAAATAAATAGAAGTGTGATGATCATCATTTAATAGAGCATTATCCCAAAAAAAGGCCAAATAAAAAAATGAAGGCCCAAAAAAAGAAATAAAAAGGGACAATGCTACTATCCTTTTTCCACACTTGTGCTTCAAAGTAGCGCCATGATCTTCATGATAGAGAGTCTCTTGTTTTGTCACTTTCATATACTAGTGGGAATTTTTCATTATAGAACTTGGCTTGTATATTCCAACAATGGGCCTCCTCAAGTGCCCTAGGTCTTCGTGAGCAAGCAAGTTGGATGCACACCCACTAGTTTCTTTTGTTGAGCGTTCATACATTTATAGCTCTAGTGCATCCGTTGCATGGCAATCCCTACTCCTTGCATTAACATCAATCGATGAGCATCTCCATAGCTCATTGACTCATTGATTAGCCTCGTTGATGTGAGACTTTCTACTTTTTGTCTTCTCCACATAACCGCCATCATTATACTCTATTCCACCCATAGTGCTATATTCATGGCTCACGCTCATGTATTGCGTGAAGGTTTATAAAGTTTGAGATTACTAAAGTATGAAACAATTGCTTGGCTTGTCATCGGGGTTGTGCATGATGAGAGCATTCTTGTGTGACGAAAATGGAGCACGACTAAACTATATAATTTTGTAGGGATGAACTTTTATTTTGAGAAGACATAATTGCTTAGTTAGTATGCTTGAAGTATTATTATTTCTATGTCAATATTAAACTTTTATCTTGAATCTTTCGGATCTGAATATTCATGCCATAATTAAGAAGAATTACATTGAAATTATCCCTAGTAGCATTCCACATCAAAAATTCTGTTTTTATCATTTACCTACTCGAGGACGAGCAGGAATTAAGCTTGGGGATGCTTGATACGTCTCCAACGTATCTATAATTTTTGATTGCTCCATGTTATATTATCTACTGTTTTGGACATTATTGGGCTTTATTTTCCACTTTTATATTATTTTTGGGACTAACCTATTAACCGGAGGCCCAGCCCAGAATTGCTGTTTTTTGTGCCTATTTTAGGGTTTCGAAGAAAAGGAATATCAAATGGAGTCCAAACGGAATGAAACCTTCGGGAACGTGATTTTTGGAACGAACAAGATCCAGGAGACTTGGACCCTACGTCAAGCAACCAACAGGGAGGCCACGAGGTAGGGGGGCGCGCCTACCCCCCCCCCCCCCAGGCGTGCCCTCCACCCTCGTGGGCCCCCTGTTGCTCCACCGACATACTCCTATATATACCTACGTACCCCCAAACGATCAGATACGGAGCCAAAACCCTAATTCCCCCGTCGTAACTTTCTGTATCCATGAGATCCCATCTTGGGGCCTGTTCCGGAGCTCCGCCGGAGGGGGCATCGATCATGGAGGGCTTCTACATCCATAGCCTCTCCGATGAAGTGTGAGTAGTTTACCTCAGACCTACGGGTCCATAGTTATTAGCTAGATGGCTTCTTCTCTCTTTTTGGATCTCAATACAAAGTTCTACCCCTCTCTTGTGGAGATCTATTCCATGTAATCTTCTTTTGCGGTGTGTTTGTTGAGACTGATGAATTGTGGGTTTATGATCAAGTTTATCTATGAACAATATTTGAATCTTCTCTGAATTCTTTTATGTATGATTGGTTATCTTTGCAAGTCTCTTCGAATTATCAGTTTGGTTTGGCCTACTAGATTGATCTTTCTTGCAATGGGAGAAGTGCTTAGCTTTGGGTTCAATATTGCGGTGTCCTTTCCCAGTGACAGTAGGGGCAGCAAGGCACGTATTGTATTGTTGCCATCGAGGATAACAAGATATTTTTTATCATATTGCATGAATTTATCCCTCTACATCATTGTTGGGGAACGTAGCAGAATTTTAAAATTTTCTACGCACCACCAAGATCAATCTATGGAGTCATCTAGAAACGAGGGAGAGGGGAGTTCATCTACATACCCTTGTAGACCGCGAGCGGAAGAGTTCAAGAGAACGGGGTTGATGGAGTCGTACTCGTCGTGATCCAAATCACCGCTGATCGAGCGCCGAACGGACGGCACCTCCGCGTTCAACACACGTACAGTTGGGAAGACGTCTCCTCCTTCTTGATCCAGGAAGGGGAAGGAGAGGTAGATGGAGATCCAGCAGCACGACGGCGTGGTGATGGAAGCAGCGGTGATCTCGGCAGGGCTTCGCCAAGCTCCAACGAGAGAGAGAGAGAGAGAGAGAGAGAGAGAGAGAGAGAGAGAGAGAGAGATGTTACGAGGGGAGAGGGAGGCGTCCGGGACTTACGTGCGGCTGCCCTCCCTCCCCCCACTATATATAGGGCCCCTAGGGGGGGCGCCGGCCCTAGGAGATCCCAAATCCAAGGGGGGGCGGCGGCCAAGGGGGGACTTGCCCCCCAAGTCAGGTGGGGCACCCCCACCCCTAGGGTTTCCAACCCTAGCGCAGGAGGAGGCCCATGGTGTTGGGGAACATAGCAGAATTACAAAATTTTCTACGCATCACCAAGATCAATCTATGGAGTCATCTAGCAATGAGGGAGAGGGGAGTGCATCTACATACCCTTGTAGATCGCGCGCGGAAGCGTTCAAGAGAACGGGGTTGATGGAGTCGTACTCGTCGTGATCCAAATCACCTATGACCTAGCACCGAATGGACGGCACCTCCGCGTTCAACACATGTACGGTTGGGAAGACGTCTCCTCCAACTTGATCCAGCAAGGGGAAGGAGAGGTTGATGAAGATCCAGCAGCACGACGGTGTGGTGGTGGAAGCAACGGTGATCTCGGCAGGGCTTCGCCAAGCTCAGGGAGAGGGAGGACTGTCACGGGAGGGAGAGGGAGGCGCCAGGGGCTAGGGTGCGGCTGCCCTCCCTCCCCCCACTATTTATAGGACCCCTAGGGGGGGCGCCGGCCCTAGGAGATGCCATCTTCAAGGGGGGGGGCGGCAGCCAAGGGGGGTGGAGTGCCCCCCAAGCCAAGTGGGGTGCCCCCACCCCTAGGGTTTCCAACCCTAGGCGCAGGGGAGGCCCATGGGGGGTGCACCAGCCCATCTGGGGCTGGTTCCCCTCCCACTTCAGCCCATGGGGCCCTTCGGGATAGGTGGCCCCACCCGGTGGACCCCCAGGACCCTTCCGGTGGTCTCGGTACAATACCGATTACCCCGAAAACCTTCCTGATGGCCGAAACTTGACTTCCTATATATAAATCCTCACCTCCGGACCATTCCGGAACTCCTGGTGACGTCCGGGATCACATCCAGGACTCCGAACAACTTTCGGGTTACCGTACACTAATATCTCAACAACCCTAGCGTCACCGAACCTTAAGTGTGTAGACCCTATGGGTTCAGGAGACACGTAGACATGACCGAGATGACTCTCCGGTCAATAACAAACAGCGGGATCTGGGTACCCATGTTGGCTCCCACATGCTCCTCGATGATCTCATCGGATGAACCACAATGTCGAGGATTCGATCAATCCCGTATGCAATTCCCTTTGTCAATCGGTACGTTACTTGCCCGAGACTCGATCGTCGGTATCCCAATACCTTGTTCAGTCTCGTTTCCGGCAAGTCACTTTACTCGTACCGTAATGCATGATCCCGTGATCAACCACTTGATCACATTGAGCTCATTATGATGATGCATTACCGAGTGGGCCCAGAGATACCTCTCCGTCATACGGAGTGACAAATCCCAGTCTCAATTCGTGCCAACCCAACAGACACTTTCGGAGATACCCGTAGTGTACCTTTATAGTCACCCAGTTACGTTGTGACGTTTGGCACACCCAAAGCAATCCTATGGTATCCGGGAGTTGCACAATCTCATGGTCTAAGGAAATGATACTTGACATTCGGAAAAGCTATAGCAAACGAACTACACGATCTTTGAGCTGTGCTTAGGATTGGGTCTTGTCCATCACATCATTCTCCTAATGATGTGATCCCGTTATCAATGACATCCAATGTCCATAGTCAGGAAACCATGACTATCTCTTGATCAACGAGCTAGTCAACTAGAGGCTCACTAGGGACGTGTTGTGGTCTATGTATTCACACATGTATTACGATTTCCAAATAACACAATTATAGCATGAACAATAGACAATTATCATGAACAAAGAAATATAATAATAACCATTTTATTATTGCCTCTAGGGCATATTTCCAACAGTCTCCCACTTGCACTAGAGTCAATAGTCTAGTTACATTGTGATGAATCGAACACCCATGCAGTTCTAGTGTTGATCATGTTTTGCTCTAGGGAGAGGTTTAGTCAACGGATCTGCCACATTCAGGTCCGTATGTACTTTACAAACATCTATGTCTCCATTTTGAACACTTTCACGAATGGAGTTGAAGCGACGCTTGATATGCCTGGTCTTCCTGTGAAACCTGGGCTCCTTGGCAAGGGCAATAGCTCCAGTGTTGTCACAGAAGAGAGTCATCGGGCCCGACGCATTGGGTATGACTCCTAGGTCGGTAATGAACTCCTTCACCCACATTGCCTCTTGTGCTGCCTCCGAGGCTGCCATGTATTCCGCTTCACATGTAGATCCCGCCACAATGCTTTGCTTACAACTGCACCAGCTTACTGCCCCACCATTCAAAATATACATGTATCCGGTTTGTGACTTAGAGTCATCCAGATCTGTGTCGAAGCTAGCATCGACGTAACCCTTTACGAAGAGCTCTTCGTCACCTCCATAAACGAGAAACATATCCTTAGTCCTCTTCAGGTACTTCAGGATATTCTTGACCGCTGTCCAGTCTTCCATGTTGGGATTACTTTGGTACCTTCCTACCAAACTTACGGCAAGGTTTACATCAGGTCTGGCACACAGCATAGCATACATGATAGACCCTATGGCTGAGGCATTGGGGACGACACTCATCTTTTCTCTATCTTCTGCCGTGGTCGGGCATTGAGCCGTGCTCAATCTCGTACCTTGCAATACACGCAAGAACCCCTTCTTTGACTGATCCATATTGAACTTCTTCAATATCTTGTCAAGGTACGTACTCTGTGAAAGACCAATGAGGCGTCTCGATCTATCTCTATAGATCTTGATGCCTAATATGTAAGAAGCTTCTCCAAGATCCTTCATTCAAAAACACTTGTTCAAGTAGGCCTTTATGCTTTCCAAGAATTCTATATCATTTCCCATCAACAGTATGTCATCCACATACAATATGAGAAATGCTACAGAGCTCCCACTCACTTTCTTGTAAATGCAGGCTTCTCCATAAGTCTGTGTAAACCCAAACGCTTTGATCATCTCATCAAAACGAATGTTCCAACTCCGAGATGCTTGCACCAGCCCGTAGATCGAGCGTTGGAGCTTGCACACCTTGTCAGCATTCTTAGGATCGAAAAAACCTTCCAGCTGCATCATATACAATTCTTCCTTAAGGAAACCATTAAGGAATGCCGTTTTGACGTCCATTTGCCATATCTCATAATCATAGAATGCGGCAATTGCTAACATGATTCGGATGGACTTCAGCTTCGCTACGGGTGAGTAAGTCTCATCGTAGTCAACCCCTTGAACTTGTCGATAACCCTTAGCGACAAGCCGAGCTTTATAGATGGTTACATTACCATCCACGTATGTCTTCTTCTTAAAGATCCATTTATTTTCTATGGCTCGCCGATCATCAGGTAAGTCAGTCAAAGTCCATACTTCGTTTTCGTACATGGATCCTATCTCGGATTTCATGGCTTCCAGCCATTTGTCGGAATCCGGGCCTGCCATCGCTTCTTCATAGTTCGAAGGTTCATCGTTGTCTAACAACATGATTTCCAAGACAGGGTTGCCGTACCACTCTGGTGCGGAACGTGTCCTTGTGGACCTACGAAGTTCAGTAGCAACTTGATCTGAAGTTTCATGATCATCATCATTAACTTCCTTTCTAGTCGGTGCAGGCACCTCAGGAACAATTTCCTGAGCTGCGCCACTCTCCGGTTCAAGAGGTAATACTTCATCAAGTTCTACTTTCCTCCCACTTATTTCTTTTGAGAGAAACTCTTTCTCTAGAAAGGATCCATTCTTGGCAACAAAGATCTTGCCTTCGGATCTGAGATAGAAGGTATACCCAATAGTTTCTTTAGGGTATCCTACGAAGACGCATTTTTCTGACTTGGGTTCGAGCTTTTCAGGTTGAAGTTTCTTGACATAAGCATCGCATCCCCAAACTTTTAGAAACGACAACTTAGGTTTCTTCCCAAACCATAATTCATACGGTGTCGTCTCAATGGATTTCGACGGAGCCCTATTTAAAGTGAATGCGGCAGTCTCTAAAGCATAGCCCCAAAATGACAGCGGTAAATCGGTAAGAGACATCATAGATCGCACCATATCCAATAGAGTGCGATTACGACGTTCGGACACACCATTACGCTGAGGTGTTCCAGGCGGTGTGAGTTGTGAAACTATTCCACATTTCCTTAAGTGTGTGCGAAATTCATGACTCAAGTATTCTCCCCCACGATCTGATCGCAAGAACTTGATTTTTCTGTCACGTTGATTCTCAATCTCACTCTGAAATTCCTTGAACTTTTCAAAGGTCTCAGACTTGTGTTTCATTAAGTAGACATACCCATATCTACTCTAGTCATCAGTGAGGGTGAGAACATAACGATAGCCACCGCGAGCCTCAACACTCATTGGACCGCACACATCAGTATGTATGATTTCCAATAAGTTGGTTTCTCGCTCCATTGTTCCTGAGAACGGAGTCTTGGTCATTTTACCCATGAGGCATGGTTCGCACGTGTCAAATGATTCATAATCAAGAGACTCCAAAAGTCCATCTGCATGGAGCTTCTTCATGCGTTAGACACCTATGTGACCAAGGCGGCAGTACCACAAGTATGTGGGACTATCATTATCAACCTTACATCTTTTGGTATTCACACTATGAATATGTGTAACATTACGCTCGAGATTCATTAAGAATAAACCATTCACCAGCGGAGCATGACCATAAAACATATCTCTCATATAAATAGAACAACCATTATTCTCGGATTTAAATGAGTAGCCATCTCGAATTAAACAAGATCCTGATACAATGTTCATGCTCAAAGCTGGCACTAAATAACAATTATTGAGGTTTAAAACTAATCCCGTAGGTAAATGTAGAGGCAGCGTGCCGACGGCGATCACATCGACCTTGGAACCATTCCCGACGCGCATCGTCACCTTGTCCTTCGCCAGTCTCCGCTTATTCCGCAGCTCCTACTTTGAGTTACAAATGTGAGCAACCGCACCGGTATCAAATACCCAGGAGCTACTACGAGTACTGGTAAGGTAGACATCAATTACATGTATATCACATATACCTTTAGTGTTGCCGGCCTTCTTGTCCGCTAAGTATTTGGGGCAGTTCCGCTTTCAGTGACCACTTCCCTTGCAATAAAAACACTCAGTCTCAGGCTTGGGTCCATTCTTTGACTTCTTCCCGGCAGCTTGCTTACCGGGCGCGGCAACTCCCTTGCCGTCCTTCTTGAAGTTCTTTTTACCCTTGCCTTTCTTGAACTTAGTGGTTTGATTCACCATCAACACTTGATGTTCCTTTTTGATTTCCACCTCCGCTGATTTCAACATTGAATATACCTTAGGAATGGTCTTTTCCATCCCCTGCATATTGAAGTTCATCACAAAGCTCTTGTAGCTCGGTGGAAGCGACTGAAGGATTCTGTCAATGACCGCGTCATCTAGGAGATTAACTCCCAGCTGAGTCAAGCGGTTATGCAACTCAGACATTTTGAGTATGTGCTCACTGACAGAACTGTTTTCCTCCATCTTACAACTGAAGAACTTGTCGGAGACTTCATATCTCTCGACCCGGGCATGAGCTTGGAAAACCATTTTCAGCTCTTCGAACATCTCATATGCTCCGTGTCGCTCAAAACGCTTTTGGAGCCCCGGTTCTAAGCTGTAAAGCATGCCGCACTAAACGAGGGAGTAATCATCAGCACGTGACTGCCAAGCATTCATAACATCTTGGTTCTCTGGGATGGGTGCGTCACCTAGCGGTGCTTCTAGGACATAATCTTTCTTGGCAGCTATGAGGATGATCCTCAGGTTCCGGACCCAGTCCATATAGTTGCTGCCGTCATCTTTCAGCTTGGTTTTCTCTAGGAACGCGTTGAAGTTGAGGGCAACATTAGCGTGGGCCATTTGATCTACAAGACATAGTGTAAAGATTTTAGACTAAGTTCATGATAATTAAGTTCATCTAATCAAATTATTCAATGAACTCCCACTCAGATAGACATCCCTCTAGTCATCTGAAAGTGCTAGTGATCGACTAGAGGGGGGGTGAATAGGCGATTTTTATGAAAGTCTTCAAAACATGTAAGTTTCGAAGACAAATGATAGAAATAAACCTATTACCATGCATCGGAAGGTAGACTACACTAGGCAAACCATAGTCACGTATTCAATGAAGTGAAAGCACAATGACTAATAGCAGCTAGGCAGTAAGGATCAAGTAGGAAGATATTGAGAAGCCAATCAGTACACGTAATCACTTAGTGAAGTCGAATGGTGATGCTATCGTACAATGACTTCACAAGAACCAACAGTAAGTAAAGGGAAGGGAAGGATGAAACCAGTGACTCGTTGAAGACAATGATTTGTTGGACCAGTTCCAGTTGTTGTGACAACTGTACGTCTGGTTAGGGAGGCTGAGATTCAACTTAGAAGACCTCATCTTCACCTTATTCCCCTTGAGCTAAGGACACCCAGTCCTCGCCCAATCACTCTGGTAAGTCTTCAAGGTAGACTTCCAAACCTTCACAGACTTCGTTCACCGGCGATCCACAATGATTCTTGGATGCTTAGAACGCGACGCCTAACCGGCTGGAGGATTCACAGTCCTCAAGTGTAATAAGTCTTCAGATCACACAGACAAGAAGACTTAAGTGATGCCTAACACTCTTTGGCTCTGGGTGGTTAGGGCTTTATCCTCTCAAGGAATTCTCCCTCAAAGGCTGCGAGGTGGGTTGCTCTCAAATGACAAAAGTCGTACTTTAACTCTAAGCAGCCAATCGTTTATGGTTGTAGGGGGTGGGCTATTTATAGCCACTAGGCAACCCGACCTGATTTGTCCGAAATGACCCTGGGTCACTAAGGAACTGACACGTGTTCCAACGGTCAGATTTCAAACACACACGACAACTTTGCTTGGGCTACAAGCAAAGCTGACTTGTCCAACTCTGAACAAGATTCGCTCTCATAGTCTTCACTCGAAGACATAGGATTTTGGTTAAGCATCACTTCAGTCATTCTTACTGGTTCTCTTAGACCCCACTTAATAGTACGATGGTTCCTATGACTCAACAAAGAAGAAAAAGAACTACGAAAGATCTAAGTCTTCGCACTCCATAGTCTTCATGCGATGTCTTCTCTTGTCATAGTCTTCAATGTGAATGTCTTCACATACCACCTTTGACTTCAATGTCTTCATACATTTTTAGGGGCCATCTCTGGTAGGAAAACCGAATCAATGAGGGACTTCTACCTGTGTTATCCTGCAATTCTCACAAACACATTAGTCCCTCAACTAGGTTTGTCGTCAATACTCCAAAACCAACTAGGGGTGGCACTAGATGCACTTACAATCTCCCCCTTTTTGGTGATTGATGACAAACTAGTTGAAGTTTTCAATGGGGAATATAATATGTGAAATTGTAAAGGATAAGAAATTGTCTTCATAAGTTGCAAGGGCTCCCCCAGAAGATGTGCATATAAGTAATTTGCTTTTGGAATGCAAATGCACATGGCAGGTTGTACTTGTGGAGATCCTCTTCAACTTATGATGACAATTCATCATGCATGAAAAGTATGTGAAGATAATGACATGCATAATGAAAAATGGACGTCTGCAAAATGATCTAAGTGCGGAATTTATCATCGCACATGCGGAATTTATCATCACATCACAGAATAGCAAATAAGTAGCAGACAACCATCGAGTTTAAGTGTTACAACTCAAAGAACCAAATGTATCAAAACGAGAGTTGTAAACACTAGGCAAAACATAAAATAACCGCCCATATGGACCCACTTGAAGACTATCAAACTCATATGCTTCTCCCCCTTTTGTCAGTAAGGACCAAAAAGGTTTGAAGACATAGAGCATCTACTCGTTCCCATGAGGAGTAGACGAAGCAGCAAGGTCGTCGGTGGTGTTCGGCGGTGCAGAAGAACTCGGAGCAGTGTCGATGCGTGCAGAAGTAGGGGCAGTGAAGTGGCATCATCTTCGTCCTCGATCACTCTGGCATTCACAGTTGCCGCAGAGGAAGAGAACTCAGAGTCTTCAAGAGACGGAGTTCGTCGCAGCACAGTCATTCTTGGAGGTGTGGAGTCAAACTTGAAACGTTCAGAGAAGCCATCCTCTTGAAGATCATCCTCAGAACACATAAGCGTCAGCCCTTTCCATGTACATCGACAGGTTTCATGGGCAACAAAGGCATTCTTGGTGGCAAGATTTCGAATGCGGTTGACATCCACCAAGAGGCTTTGCATTTGGCGCTCCAGCCAGTCATGATGCCTATCCTGTTTCTGATGAAGAGCTACTAGAAGCTCTCGGTCATTGAGAACACGAGATCGCTTCTTGGGCTGTTGGGCAATGGTGCTTTCAGTGGCTTCAGTGAGGGCACGATGAGGTGCACGTGTAGTACCAGCCAGAGGATAAACACGAGTGACTGCTTCAACTCCTTCAATGTTTCGAGAGAAACTTTGATGCTCAGCATTTTGAAGACTAAGAGGCTCCTTGGCAGGCTCTGGATAAATGGCTTCAACGGACATATCCACGTCAGGCAGAAAGATCCGATGATTGTGAGCAGATGGCTGATATGAGATAGCTGAGTGGAGTTTGATCAGCCGCATTATCCATGGAGTGTAGAACTTCAAGCCAAAAAGATCAGATCCTGATGCAGCAAGTTGGCGGATGAAGAAGTCTTGTGCGTTGAAGCATTTGCCGTGAAGAATATAGAAGACCAAAGTCTTCATTGCACCTTCCAGCTTTGCATGTGGAGAATGTCCTTTGATGGGCCAGAGAGTTCGCCTTATAATGTGATAGATAGTCCATGGCAGATACTCAAGATCTTCAATAAAGAACTCCTTAGGATATGGAGCATCTGGAGGCAAAGGCTTCATCATACTGAGCATCTGACTCATGTTCGGTTCAGGCTTCTGAAAGATGCTCTCCATAGCTTCACTGTGAAGCAGACAGCCAGGTTCATAGAGATCTCCAGGAGTAGGCAGACCAGTGAGCTCAATGATATCAAAGGCTTTGGCTTCATGATGAACATTTCCAGTCATCCACTCAAGGACCCAAGTCTTCGGATCTCTGTTGTAGCCTCGTATGTGAAGAGTGGCATAAAATTGGAGCAGCAACTCTTTGTTCCAGTGCTCTTGGTCGGTGACGAAGGGCAACAATCCAGCCTCTTTGAAGCAATCCAGAGCTTCTTCCAAGCAGGGCAGACCAGTTATTGCTTCGGTGCCAAGACGCATATGAGGGAAGATGCTACCTTGATTGTACAGAATGCATGAGTAATAACTTCGCTGCGGATAGCTCCAGAACCGATCAGAAGATATTCTTTCCCTTGAGTAGGGGTTCTTGGAGATATTGAAGAAGGTGTTGTCTGCTTTGAAGCTGTTGACATTAAAGGATCCAGGTGCTGATGCAGGACCTGGAAACCTAGGCAATCTTGGCATTGGCTTCTGTACCTGAGGCCTGTGCTCAACATGATAATCAAACTGAGGACCAGCAGCAGGTGCAGGAATAGGAGCAGTGGCAGAGGCGTTGGGCTGCACAACAGAGGCTTCAGGAGCAGTTGCATCAATGGCTTCATTAACTTCTGGCATTGGTGCAGGCTCTACATTTGCTTCAGCCATGACAACGTCATTGGCTTCATTTGTGTTGGTGGTGGCAGCCTCAAGATTTTCTACCTCCACTTGATGAGCTGGAGGGTTGGGCACAGACACGTTCTCCTCGAGAACAGCTTCTTCAGTAGTTGGGGGAGTAGGGACACGTTCTTCTTCTTGGGTGTCGTCGGCTGATGCAGCTGGAATGTCTTCAACAGCTTTAGCCTTAGACTCGGAGACATTCACAGTAGGAGTGGCATCTGGAAACACTTGATGCGCAACAGATTGGTGGGGCACTTCTCCTTCTGGAACGCTCGAAAGAGGGACTTGAGACCTTGGTCCTTTGCGAAGCCTACGTAACGCTGGCGACGCCTCTGGAGACGGAGTTGGCTGGGCCTCAAAGTCATCATCTTCTTCTTGCCGGGGTGGTGTGACTTGTTGTTGTGGGTGATCAGCCCATGATGCATCCTGAGCAATTGGCGTCAGAGGACGACCAATGCTGATGAGTTCACTGTGCGTAAGCACAGGCGATGATACCTGTTGGTGCTCGATCTGAGGAAGAACTACATCATCTTCAACATTGTCATGGTGACCAATGTCTTCAACAGCGGTGGGATCAACTACTGGAATGTCTTCAACTGTATGAGCCTCTGTGGAAGCAGGCTCATGGACAATCAGTTGGCGCTCTTTGTGTGTAGATGCAGGGCGAACCATTGAGATAGGTTCAACAACTAGGGGCTCTGTGGGAGCAGCCCGTTCCTTCTTGGTCTTCCGCTTCTTCTTGGAGGGAGCAGCATCAGAGGCTTCAGGATGTTTCCTCTTTCTGGCTTCAGCCTCAGCAGTCCTCGTCTTCTTCTGTTCTGAAGCGAATGACCTGGCCTTTGGCTTCGAGCCAGTCATGCTGGCTGGGAAGACAACGGGATGTGCTTCCTGCCTTGGTGCGTCGGGTTCGGCCACAGCTGGCTTCTTCTTTTTCTTGGCAGCCATCCTGGGATCGATGCCAGGATGACCAAGGGCCTTGCGCTTCTCAGCTTCATTGTAGGCTTGCACACACTTGTTAGCCAGGCTCTTCATGCGCTCACGAGAACCTTGAGCTTCTTCATGCTTCTTGAGAAAGGCTTGTTTGAGCTCGTGCAACATGATCTTGAAGTTCCTGACCTCTTGCACGCTGAGCTTGGCCATATGCTTCTTAAACTGAGCTTTCTCAAAGTTTATCTTTTGCTTCAGTTCAATGATGCGTTGGGCTATAGCTAGCTCTGAAGCAATGGCGCCATGGAAGGCAACACTGAGGCCAATCGGAAGTTGCAGATCTTCAAAGCTGAGGTTGGGCATGTCAAACCACTCATCAATGAAGTTATGGATGATTGCCATGTCAAAGAGAGGCAAATCATTGAAGATTTCTGCTTCTTCTTTGCTCTTGATCAGTTGCTTAAGAGCGTCATCTGCTAGATCTTCATCGCTGGACAGATCAATGGCGTCGTTACGCAGAATAGCAGCAGCAGTCAGTTCTTAGCTGGTGTGTTGCAGAGGCATCTTGACTTTCGAAGGCTTGGAGATGCGTGACAAATCCTCAGACTGCACACTGTCTTCAGGAGGTGCAGTAGCCAGTGGCTTCGCCCGTGATATTTTTGGTGCTGAGGCAGGCTTTGAAGCTTTAGGCTGCTTCAGTTTCTTTGGCTTCGGCGGTGCAGGCACTTCATCAGATTCAGCGTCATCTACAGGCTCATCCATGGCTGTCCCTTGAACCATGATATGAGTGATAAGACCGTCCAGGTTGTAAAAGGGCCCAACAAGATTGGGTTTAGCTTCGCGGGTGCCATCGGCACGGGGAGCAGATGGACCAGGGTTGAAGTCTAGTCCCAATGACTTCTTGTTCTGCTTCGCCGAATTCTGGGCAAACTGGAAGTTGTGCTTGAACAGATTGTCGTCACGACACCATAGCAATGACGATGGGTCAGCATCCGCAGGCTGTGGTCCACGGACCATGCAGGGATAGAAGCCTTGTTCAATGGCTTCATCTCTGGACCTGGGTTGAAGATTTCTGTATAGGATGTCTCCCCATGGTCGCTTGATGGCATTCTTCTCAGCATATTCCTTGGTCACAAACCTGTACTTGAACCACTGTTCTGCTCAATATCGTCGAATCCATTGGATTCGTGTCTTGCGCTGATTGTAATCCTCTTCTGGATCTGTCTTGTACAGCTTTGAGAGGTCATCGGGCAGATCTCTTGATGTTTCACCTTGACGCTTTCTGGCACCCTTCCTTGCTGATTTCTCTGCAGCCATGAACTTTAAACCGAATGGCTTCAATACGTTCAAAGGATTCAAAGGCTTTCGCTTGCTGGACAAACAGGAACTGGCTTCGGGAGAATTTATATGATGTTGTAAGAATTCTGCAAATGAATGCAGACTATGAGAACCAAGGGATTCTGTAACACCCCGGATGTAACTTCCCCAATTTGTACTCCAACTCTTGCCGTTTCCGGCGTTAAGTTATATTTATTTCTCGGGTTTGGGTCTTTGTCTCCGTGTGTTGTTTTCGTTGTCATGCATCTCATATCATGTCATCATGTGCATTGCATTTGCATACGTGTTCGTCTCATGCATCCGAGCATTTTCCCCGTTGTCCGTTTGCATTTCGGCGCTTCGTTCTCCTCCAGTGGTCAATTCTAGCCTTCTTTCGTGTGTGGGGATTAAACATTTCCGGATTGGACCGAGATTTGCCAAGCGGCCTTGGTTTACTACCGGTAGACCGCCTGTCAAGTTTCGTATCAATTGGACTTCGTTTGATACTCCAACGGTTAACCAAGGGACTGAAAAGGCCTCGTGTGTTTTGCAGCCCAACACCCCTCCAATTTGGCCCAAAACCCACCAAACTCTGCTCCATGTCCTAGAGCGTTCGATCACGATCGCGTGGCCGAAAACCGCACCTCATTTGGACTCTCCTAGCTCCACTTATGCCTATAAATAGACACCTCCCCCCCCCCGAATTCGGATCTCTCCCTCTCCCCAAAACCCTAAAACCACCCCGCACCGACGGACGTGTCCAGCGCGGACCAGA
>NC_041392.1:437579318-437581758 GCF_002162155.2 Triticum dicoccoides | reverse complement strand
AGCTCGCCGCCGTCGCCGGCCCGGGAGGCCCAGGAGGGGCCCCCGCGAGCCCATCTCCGCTGCCACCGTGGGCCGCCCCGCGCCGCCGTCTTCTACCGCCCACGACGCCGGCCGGCGACCGCCGCCCCGGCCACCGCCCGAGCCGGCCCCGCGCCACCGCCGCCATCCTCGGGAGCGGCGCCAAGGCCGACCTCCTCCTCTCCTTCCCCCGGCTTCTTGCTCTCCTTCCCCGGCAACGACGAGCTCCGGCAAGAGCTCCGGCGAGCACGACCTCGACTCCGGCGACCTCGGAATCCGTGCATGAACAGTGCTCTCAGATCTGGATCTGAGAGGATCGGTTGACTTTTTCGTTCCTAACCCTAATTTTTTATGCATACTTTGACCGACCGTATCTCCGCATCCGTAGCTCCGATTTGGGCATATAATATATCAAAATGTTCGACTCGACGAGTACATCATTACATTCCATTGCATCATTTTTATTTGAGTTCATCTTGATGCCCAAAATGCTGTTAGAAGGAGGCTTCGTGAGTTAATTGTCAGATCTGCTAGTTCATCTTAGACTTTTGTCATTTTTGCCATGATTAATGTGTGCATGATATGCCTGTGAGTCCTTCATGTGTTTTGTTAAGCATTTTGTCTTCTTTCCAGAGGTGCAACCCATGCATTTTTAGGATGTGTGTGGTGACTTGTGCAAGCTTGCAAAGTGAGGCACCCGGTAAATCTGTTTTCAGAGACTTAGTTGTTTTCACTAAGTCTGGGATTATTTAGTTCATGATGCCATATGTTCAGCTTGTTTCCTAGTGATCCGTGCCTCTTTTGAGGATGGTCAGTAAAGGAGTTTTGTTAATCATGTTATGCTCTATCCATCCATGCCTTTGTTTGCAATTATGGAGCACCCTAGCTTGATTCAATCAAGCTCTACTTTTGCTTCGTTGTGAATCTGGGCAGATCGTCAACTCATTTGCGATTTTGCCGACGTTATTGTAGTTGATCCGTGCATCCTATGCCATTGTTCTTGCCATGTCTAGCTTTTATTTTGTGCCTTCTTAATGGATGTATGCTTGCCTTGCCATGACTTGCACCGTAGTGAGTGCATCGAGCTCGTTTACATGCCTTCGTGAGTTATATTTCAGCATGTCTCAGTTTTCACTAAGTCTGAAAACTGATTATGTTTTTGTTATGTTCGTGTGCCCGTTAGTATATTTTGTGATCCCTTTTGGCCCCATGTGACTTTGGGACTTTTGTTAATCTTGTTGAGTAGCTCCATTCCATGTTCTTCTTTGTCTTAATCAGGTTATGTATCATGTTGTTTTGCTGCTCCGAAGAGGGCTTCGTGATCTGAAATTTCAGACAAGTGTTAATTCCACTAATTCTGGAATCTGTTTTGCTTTTGCGTTTTTGCCATGCTTGTTTGAACCTCATAATGGATGAATTGGCCGTAGCTCAGTGCTAGTCTTTTGTTAAGCATCTTGTGTGCATCCCTGCCATGTATTTTGTTGTCATGTTTGGTGGCTGTATCATGTTCATTTCATTGCATTTAGATGCCTACTTGCTGTAAATCGCAGACCGACGTCATTCTTAAAACGCTTGCCATTTCCAAACCGTAACTCCGATTCCGATGATCTTTATAACGTTTTCAAGCGATTTCACCTCATCTTTCTAGTGGCACACTTGGAATTCCAAGTTGAGGCCAGGTTCATGCATTTCCTGTCATATCTTGCATTTTGCATCCCGCATCGCATCCCGCATAGCATATCATCCTTGCATCATGTTGTTTGAGTTTGCACGTGGTTGATTGTATCATTGTTGCTTGTTTGTCTTGTTTGGGTAGAGCCGGGAGACGAGTTCGCTACCGAGGAGCCCGTTGAGTTTGCTTGTGAGGATCCAGTCAACTCTGACAACTGTGCAGGCAAGATGATCATACCCTCGAAATCACTACTATCTTTGCTATGCTAGTTTGCTCGCTCTTTTGCTATGCCATTGCTACGATGCCTAACTTTTGCTTGTCAGCCTCCCAATTTCCATGTTGAACCTCTAACCCACCTTGTCCTAGCGAACCGTTGATTGGCTATGTTACCGCTTTGCTCAGCCCCTCTTATAGCGTTGCTAGTTGCAGGTGAAGATTGGAGGTCGTTCCTTGTTGGAACATCTTTTATTTACTTGTTGGGATATCATTATATTGCTATGTTATCTTGATGCATCTATATACTTGGTAAAGGGTGGAAGGCTCGGCCTCTCGCCTAGTGTTTTGTTCCACTCTTGCCGCCCTAGTTTCCGTCATATCGGTGTTATGTTCCCGGATTTTTGCGTTCCTTACGCGGTTGGGTTATAATGGGAACCCCTTGATATTTCGCCTTGATTAAAGCTTGTCCAGCAATGCCCAACCTTGGTTTTACCATTTGCCACCTAGCCTTTTCTTTCCCTTGGGTTCTGCAGA
>NC_041392.1:437568823-437578817 GCF_002162155.2 Triticum dicoccoides | reverse complement strand
AGTGCTCCTCTGAGTGTTGGTCCACCTGTCAGCTACCGGTGGCCACCAGGGGCAACTCTGGGCTGGCCTACCCGTACCTAGGACAATCTGAGTGTGCCCTGAGAAAGAGATATGTGCAGCTCCTATCAGGATTTGTTGGCACATTCGGGCGGTGTTGCTGGTCTTGTTTTAACCTGTCGAAGTGTCTTGAGTTACCGAGATACCGAGTCTGATCGGAACGTCTTGGGAGGAGGTCTATTCCTTCGTTGACCGTGAGAGCTTGTCATGGGCTAAGCTGGGACTCCCCTGCAAGGATTGAACTTTCGAAAGCCGTGCCCGCGGTTATGGGTAGATGGGAATTTGTTAATGTCCGGTTGTAGATAACTTGAACCTTATTTAATTAAAATGAATCAACTGAGTGTGTTACCGTGATGGCCTCTTCTCGGCGGAGACCGGGAAGTGGACACGGTGTTGGAGTAATGTTTGCGCAGGTTGTTCCCCTAGATTCTCGCTCATGCTTCGCTTTCTCTTCTCGCTCTTCTTTGCGTATAAGTTAGCCACCATATATGCTAGTCGCTTGCTGCAGCTCCACTTATATATATTGCCTTATCCTTCCTATAAGCTTAAATAGTTTTGATCTCGAGGGTGCAAGATTGCTGAGTCCGTGTGGCTCACAGATACTATAACTCCAGATGCAGGTCCAAGTGATTCCGCTCCAGGTGACGAGTACGAGCTCAAGTGGGAGTTCGACGAGGACTCTCAGCGTTACTACGTGTCTTTTCCTGATGATCAGTAGTGGTGCCCAGTTGGGGGTGATTGGGACCGTGTCGCATGTTGGGTTTTCTTCTATTTTGGCACCGTAGTCGGGCCATGAGTGTTTGTATGATGGATGTTATTTATGTTCTTGATTGAAGTGGCGAGTGTAAGACATCTATGTTCTCCCCATTATTATTCATATTACATGGGATGTTGTGAAGATTGCCTAACTTGCGACATATGCCTTCAATGTGATTATGTCTCTAAGTCGTGCCTCGACACGTGGGAGCTATTGTCACATCGAGGGTGTTACAAGTTGGTAATCAGAGCCTTCACCGACCTTAGGAGCCTCATTGCTTGATCGTTTTTAGCAGCCGAGTTGTGTCTAGAAAAAAGTTTTGAGTCTTTAGGAATTATATATCGGAGAGTTTAGGAATTCTTTTTACTTCCCAGTCTCCTCATCGCTCTGGTAAGGCATCCTGACGTAGAGTTTTGACTCTTCTCTTCTCAAATTTCACGAAAAAAAAATTTAGGATCACGCGAGTATCTTGGAATCGTTCTGATGGCTTATGATGAGAACATTGTCTTGGTGCCTCCTGTCAGGGGTTTAGTGGAAGTGTCCCGGGGAGTTGAGCTCTGAGGTGTTGTCATCATAATTTTATCGTTGCAATTCTGGAATACTTGAGATATGTTCGCGGACATCGAAAATCTCTTTTATGCAGTTCGTTGGTGAGATAACCTCGACGCCACCCAGTACTGGGGCGGGAGTTCGGGAGTATTGCCATAACTTGTATAACGGATGCTTTTCGAAGGTTGAGGTAGATGGTTTCTGAAGTTTTCTTGGTTATGTGTTGAAGGATGGATACAGCTGGATGTAGGATTTGCTAGTTTGGGTGAGATATTATGCTTCCCCTGTATCCCCAACACCTGATTGCATAACCGGAAAGGTTCGGGAGTTTCATAGGTGGGAATTCTAGTAGCTCTAGTTTTTCTTCCACGGATATTGGTTTGAGATTGGGATTTCTTACCGATTATTCATTCTTGATCCGTACCTTGTTGATTTATTTCTCTACCTTAATCCTACGTGGCTTCTCAATTTATGGATATGTGACCATTGGAAGAGGAATGCATTCCTTCATTTTGGTTCGGATGTGAAGAGTATATGTTGCAATTTTCATTCCGTTGGATTCAGCTTCAATATTTATCTGTCAATGTGCTAATGGTGGTCAACCTCTTTAGGATGGCTCCTCCAACGCGCACGACTCTGAATCCTTATCCGCCACCGCCTCCACCTCCTCCAGAGGCATGGCAAGCTGTGATGGCCGCAACTAATGCAAACACTCACCTGATCATGCAAATTCTTCAAGAGCGCAATCAAGGCAGCCAAGGGAATCAAGGCAGCAATTAGAGTCACTTTGCTACACTCAACCAGTTCCTTGCTAACGGGCCAAAGACTTTCAGCAATTGTGTTGAGGCAACCGATGCTGACGATTGGCTTGTGGATCTGTGTAAGCATTTCGAGTGCAGTAACGTCAGGCCTAAGGACTTTGTGAAGTTCGCTTCCTTCCAACTCAAAGATCAAGCTGCAGAATGGTTCCAGCAGTACAAGGATTCCAGAGGTGGACGTGTTATCACTTGGGATGATTTCCGTCGAGATTTCCGAGCTCATCATATTCCGCAGAGCGTGGTTGAAAGCAAGCGTGAGGAATTCCGCAATCTGAAGCAAGGCTCTTTGTTTGTCTATGACTACAACAAATTGTTCCAGAAGCTTGCCCGCTTTGCCAAGCAGGATGTTCCTGATGAGAAGAGCATGATATATCAGTTCAGGGGTGGTCTCAGAGAAGAAATTCAGCTCGCTCTTGTCCTCTTTGAGCCGTTGAGATACGATGAGTTCTACAACATGGCACTGAAGCAAGAGGCTGCTCAGTTGAGATGTGATGCTTCCAGGAAGCGAGTCAGAGATGTTACTCCTTCTTCCTCTACTCAAGTGGCCAAGCAGCAGAAGTTTTGGCTTCCTCCTCCTCCGTTCCGTCAGCCGTATCAGCAGAAGAGCAAAGGTGACAGTGGTTCTTCCCACCCACCCAACCCTGGCTTTCAGAACAAGACTTCGTCTCAAGCTCCAACGTCGAGTGCTCCGTATCACTGTCCGCTTTCAGAGGTCACGTGCAACAAGTGCCAACAGAAGGGTCACTATGCCAACAAGTGTCTCAACCAGAGGCGTCTTCCTCCTCCTCCTGTGAGATCAGCAAGTACAGCTATGGTCAAGCATAACCCCAAGCATGCCAAGGTGAATTTGACGAATGCAGCTCAGGCAGAGGACTCGTCAGATGTGATCATGGGTAACCTTCTTGTTAATGATATTCCTGCAAAAGTTCTTTTTGACACTGGTGCATCGCATTGCTTCATCTCGAGACCGTTTACAAATAGGCATGAATTGGTTTCACAAGTTTTTCCTAGTCCTTTAGCAGTTGTCTCTCCCGGTAAACGCATGCAGGCTAACTCCATCGTTTCAGATGTTTCTATCACTTTGGGTGACTACAAGTTTCTATCTTCTCCAACGGTTCTCGGTGACTCGGATATTGATCTTATTCTCGGTATGGATTGGCTTTCTAAGCACAAGGCTCAGCTTGATTGTGCAGCCAGGAAAATTCAATTGACTCATTCGTCTGAGGATGTAATTGTCTTTGCCGCTCGTGATGATACCATTCGTCTGTTTTCTCTCAATGAGAAGGGTGAATTGGATGCTATCGCTCAAATTCCAGTCGTTTGCGAATATCAAGACGTCTTTCCAGAAGAGCTCCCAGGAATGCCTCCGCACCGGCCAGTTGAATTCGTTATTGAACTTGAGCCTGGCACGGAACCTGTGTGCAAACGTCCTTACAAGCTCGGACCTGAAGAGTTGAAGGAGCTGAAGAAGCAACTTGATGAGCAAGAGAGAATGGGTCTTATCCGGCCTAGTTCTTCTCCATGGGGTTGTGGTGTTCTTTTTGTGAAGAAGAAGGATGGAACGGACCGACTTTGTGTTGATTACCGTCCAGTGAACAAGAAGACCATCAAGAACAAATACCCACTTCCCAACATCAATGAGCTGTTCGAACAACTCAAAGGTGCCCAAGTATTCTCCAAGCTTGATCTCCGTATGGGTTATCACCAGATTCGCATTCGTGAAGAAGATATTCCCAAGATAGCATTCAGAACAAGCTTTGGTTCATATGAATACACTGTCATGTCTTTTGGCCTCGCCAATGCTCCTCCGATGTTCTCTCGCATGATGAACTTCATCTTCAACGCCTACACCAATGACTTCGTTTTGGTCTATCTTGACGACATTCTGGTTTTCTCCAAGAACAAGGAAGATCATGCCAAGCACTTGCGTTTGGTTCTTGATAAGCTCAGGGAACATTAGTTCTACGCCAAGTTCTCCAAGTGTGAATTTTGGCTCGATGAGGTTCATTATCTTGGTCATATCATCTCTGCCAAGGGCATTGCTGTGAATCCTGAGAAGTTGTCTGCAATTGTGAATTGGGAACCTCCTCAGAACATGAAGCAACTCCGCAGTTTTCTCGGTCTCGCAAGCTATTGCCGAAGATTCGTTGAAAACTTTTCTAAGATTGCGAAGCCTCTCTCAAATCTTCTTCAGAAGCACGTCAAGTACGTTTGGTCTCCGGAGTGTGATATTGCTTTCAACACCTTGAAATAGAAGTTGATCACTGCTCCAGTTCTGACTCCGCCTGATGAATCCAAGCCGTACGAGGTCTTTTGTGATGCCTCTCTCCAAGGTCTTGGCGCAGTTTTGATGCAAGAGAAGAAAGTTGTTGCTTATACATCTCGCCAGTTGAAGCCTAATGAGAAGAACTACCCCACTCATGATCTCGAGTTGGCGGCAGTTGTGCATGCTTTGTTGACTTGGAGACATCTTCTATTGGGAAGAAAAGTGGACATTTTCACTGATCACAAGAGTCTCAAGTACATCTTCACTCAGCCTAATCTCAACCTCAGGCAAACTCGATGGGTCGAAATGATTCAAGAGTATAATCCGAGTATTGAGTATACTCCAGGCAAGGCCAATGTGATCGCTGACGCTTTGAGCAGAAAGGCCTACTGCAGCAGTCTGATTCTCAAGCCTTATCAACCCGAGCTTTGTGAAGCTTTCCGCAAACTTAATCTGCAAGTTGTTCCTCAAGGTTTCCTCGCCAACCTTCAAGTCTCTCCTACCTTAGAAGACCAGATTCGCCAAGCCCAGCTTCTTGATGCTATGGTGAAAAAGGTGAAGATTGGGATTGCCAAGAGTCAGTCCAAGTACAAGTGCTACAGCCTTGATGACAAGGACACTCTCTTCTTCGAGGATCATATTGTTGTTCCCAAAGGTGACCTCCGTAAAGTGATCATGAACGAGGCTCACAATTCTCTCCTCTCCATCCACCCTGGGAGTACGAAGATGTATCAGGACCTTAAGCAAGCTTATTGGTGGACTCGAATGAAGCGCGAGATCGCTCAATTCGTGAATGAATGTGATGTCTGCAGAAGAGTGAAGGCAGAACACCAAAGGCCAGCAGGTCTCCTCCAACCTCTTACCATTCCAGAATGGAAGTTTGACCACATTGAAATGGACTTCGTGACTGGGTTTCCAAAGTCCAAGCGTGGCAATGATGCTATATTCGTTGTCATCGACAAGCTCACCAAAGTGGCTCACTTTCTGCCTATCAAAGAGTCGATCACTGCAGCTCAATTGGCGGAACTCTATACCTCTCACATTGTCTCTCTGCACGGTATTCCTCAAGTGATATCTTCAGACCGTGGCAGCATCTTTACCTCCAAGTTTTGGGATTCTTTCCAGAAGGCCATGGGCACTAACATCCGCTTCAGCACTGCTTTCCATCCTCAAACAAGCGGTCAAGTCGAGCGTGTCAACCAGATTCTTGAGGATATGCTCAGGGCTTGTGTGATCTCCTTCGGCATGAAGTGGGAGGATTGTCTTCCTTATGCTGAATTCTCATACAACAACAGTTTTCAAGCAAGATCGAGCAAGGCCCCTTTTGAAATTCTGTATGGCAGGAAGTGCCATACCCCTCTCAACTGGTCCGAAACCGGTGAACGTCAGCTTTTGGGTAATGACTTAATCACAGAAGCAGAAGAAATGTGCAAAGTCATTCGTGATAACCTCAAAGCAGCCCAATCCCGCCAGAAGAGCTACTATGATAGTAAGCACCGTGATTTGGCCTTCGAGATCGGAGATCATGTTTACCTCCGTGTCTCTCCTATGAAAGGTACTCGTCGCTTCGGTATCAAAGGGAAGCTTGCCCCTAGATACGTGGGACCTTTCAAGATTGTCAGCAAGAGAGGCGACCTCGCCTATCAACTCGAGCTTCCTTCAAACTTTGCAAATGTTCATGACGTGTTCCATGTCTCTCAGCTTCGAAAGTGCTTCAAGACTCCTAACCACACCGTCAACTTAGAGGACATTGAGCTCCAAGAAGATCTCTCTTATCGTGAGCACCCAGTTGCTATTCTTGAAGAGACTGAACGCAAGACTCGCAACAAGTCAATCAAATTTCTCAAAGTCAAGTGGTCACACCATTCCGACCGTGAAGCTACCTGGGAACGCGAGGATCACCTCCGTTCTGAGTACCCGAAGTTCTTTCAGTCCTAGATCTCGGGACGAGATCTTTTTCGTAGTGGTGGAGTGTTGTAACACCCCGGATGTAACTTTCCCAATTTGTACTCCAACTCTTGCCGTTTCCGGCATTAAGTTATATTTATTTCTCGGGTTCGGGTCTTTGTCTCCGTGTGTTGTTTTCATTGTCATGCATCTCATATAATGTCATCATGTGCATTGCATTTGCATACGTGTTCATCTCATGCATCCGAGCATTTTCCCCGTTGTCCGTTTTGCATTCCGGCGCTTCGTTCTCCTCCGGTGGTCAATTCTAGCCTTCTTTCGTGTGTGGGGATTAAACATTTCCGGATTGGACCGAGATTTGCCAAGTGGCCTTGGTTTACTACCGGTAGACCGCCTGTCAAGTTTCATATCAATTGGACTTCATTTGATACTCCAACGGTTAACCAAGGGACCGAAAAGGCCTCGTGTGTGTTGCAGCCCAACACCCCTCCAATTTGGCCCAAAACCCACCAAACTCTGCTCCATGTCCTAGAGTGTTCGATCACGATCGCGTGGCCGAAAACCGCACCTCATTTGGATTTTCCTAACTCCACTTATGCCTATAAATAGACACCCCCCCGAATTCGGATCTCTCCCTCTCCCCAAAACCCTAAAACCACCCCGCACCGATGGACGTGTCCGGCGCGGACCAGACAACGTCCGCCCAGCCCCGCCACCGCCACATGTCAGCGCCGCATTCACCGCGCCTGGCTCCTAGCTCGCCGCCGCCGCCGGCCCGGGAGGCCCAGGAGGGGCCCCCGCGAGCCCATCTCCGCTGCCACCGTGGGCCGCCCCGCGCCGCCGTCTTCTACCGCCCGCGCCGCCGTCCTCCGCTGCCCGCGCCACCGCAGCTCCACGCCGGAGCCTGCGCCCCGACGCCGGCCGGTGACCGCCGCCCCGGCCACCGCCCGAGCCGGCCCCGCGCCACCGCCGCCATCCTCGGGAGCCGCGCCAAGGCCGGCCTCCTCCTCTCCTTCCCCCGGCTTCTTCCTCTCCTTCCACGGCAACGACGAGCTCCGGAAAGAGCTCCAGCGAGCACGACCTCGACTCCGGCGACCTCGGAATCCGTGCGTGAACAGTGCTCTCAGATCTGGATCTGAGAGGATCAGTTGACTTTTTCGTCCCTAACCCTAATTTTTTATGCATACTTTGACCGACCGTATCTCCGCATCCGTAGCTCCGATTTGGGCATATAATATATCAAAATGTTCGACTCGACGAGTACATCATTTCATTCCATTGCATCATTTTCATTTGAGTTCATCTTGATGCCCAAAATGCTGTTAGAAGGAGGCTTCGTGAGTTAATTGTCAGATCTGCTAGTTCATCTTAGACTTTTGTCATTTTTGCCATGATTAATGTGTGCATGATATGCCTGTGAGTCCTTCATGTATTTTGTTAAGAATTTTGTCTTCTTTCCAGAGGTGCAATCCATGCATTTTTAGGATATGTGTGGTGACTTGTGCAAGCTTGCAAAGTGAGGCACCCGGTAAATCTGTTTTCACAGACTTAGTTGTTTTCACTAAGTCTGGGATTATTTAGTTCATGATGCCATATGTTCAGCTTGTTTCCTAGTGATCCGTGCCTCTTTTGAGGATGGTTAGTAAAGGAGTTTTGTTAATCATGTTATGCTCTATCCATCCATGCCTTTGTTTGCAATTATGGAGCACCCTAGCTTGAGTCAATCGAGCTCTACTTTTGCTTCGTTGTGAATCTAGGCAGATCGTCAACTCGTTTGCGATTTTGCCGATGTTATTGTAGTTGATCCGTGCATCCTATGCCATTGTTCTTGCCATGTCTAGCTTTTATTTTGTGCCTTCTTAATGGATGTATGCTTGCCTTGCCATGACTTGCACCATAGTGAGTGCATCGAGCTCGTTTACATGCCTTCGTGAGTTATATTTCAGCATGTCTCAGTTTTCACTAAGTCTGAAAACTGATTATGTTTTTGTTATGTTCGTGTGCCCGTTAGTATATTTTGTGATCCCTTTTGGCCCCAGGTGACTTTGGGACTTTTGTTAAGCTTGTTGAGTAGCTCCATTCCATGTTCTTCTTTGTCTTAATCAGGTTATGTATCATGTTGTTTTGCTGCTCCGAAGAGGGCTTCGTGATCTGAAATTTCAGACAAGTGTTAATTCCACTAAGTCTGGAATCTGTTTTGCTTTTGCGTTTTTGCCATGCTTGTTTGAACCTCATAATGGATGAATTGGCCGTGGCTCAGTGCTAGTCTTTTATTAAGCATCTTGTGTGCATCCCTGCCATGTATTTTGTTGTCATGTTTGGTGGTTGTAGCATGTTCATTTTATTGCATTTAGATGCCTACTTGCTATAAATCGCAGACCGACGTCATTCTTAAAACGCTTGCCATTTCCAAACCGTAACTCCGATTCCGATGATCTTTATATCGTTTTCAAGCGATTTCATCTCATCTTTCCAGTGGCACACTTGGAATTCCAATTTGAGGCCAGGTTCATGCATTTCCTGTCATATCTTGCATTTTGCATCCCGCATCGCATCCCGCATAGCATATCATCCTTGCATCGTGTTGTTTGAGTTTGCACGTGGTTGATTGTATCATTGTTGCTTGTTTGTCTTGTTTGGGTAGAGCCGGGAGATGAGTTCGCTACCGAGGAGCCCGTTGAGTTTGCTTGTGAGGATCCAGTCAACTCTGACAACTGTGCAGGCAAGATGATCATACCCTCGAAATCACTACTATCTTTGCTATGCTAGTTTGCTCGCTCTTTTGCTATGCCATTGCTACGATGCCTACCTTTTGCTTGTCAGCCTCCCAATTGCCATGTTGAACCTCTAACCCACCTTGTCCTAGCGAATCGTTGATTGGCTATGTTACCGCTTTGCTCAGCCCCTCTTATAGCGTTGCTAGTTGCAGGTGAAGATTGGAGGTCGTTCCTTGTTGGAACATCTTTTATTTACTTGTTGGGATATCATTATATTGCTATGTTATCTTAATGCATCTATATACTTGGTAAAGGGTGGAAGGCTCGACCTCTCGCCTAGTGTTTTGTTCCACTCTTGTCGCCCTAGTTTCCGTCATATCGGTGTTATGTTCCCGGATTTTTGCGTTCCTTACGCGGTTGGGTTATAATGGGAACCCCTTGATATTTCGCCTTGATTAAAGCTTGTCCAGCAATACCCAACCTTGGTTTTACCATTTGCCACCTAGCCTTTTCTTTCCCTTGGGTTCTGCAGACTCAAGGGTCATCTTATTTTACCCCCCCCCCCGGGCCAGTGCTCCTCTGAGTGTTGGTCCACCTGTCAGCTACCGGTGGCCACCAGGGGCAACTCTGGGCTGGCCTACCCGTACCTAGGACAATCTGAGTGTGCCCTGAGAAAGAGATATGTGCAGCTCCTATCAGGATTTGTCGGCACATTCGGGCGGTGTTGCTGGTCTTGTTTTAACCTGTCGAAGTGTCTTGAGTTACCGAGATACCGAGTCTGATCGGAACGTCTTGGGAGGAGGTCTATTCCTTCGTTGACCGTGAGAGCTTGTCATGGGCTAAGTTGGGACTCCCCTGCAGGGATTGAACTTTCGAAAGCCGTGCCCGCGGTTATGGGCAGATGGGAATTTGTTAATGTTCG
>NC_041392.1:437568465-437568813 GCF_002162155.2 Triticum dicoccoides | reverse complement strand
CCCTAGTTTCCGTCATATCGGTGTTATGTTCCCGGATTTTGCGTTCCTTACGCGGTTGGGTTATAATGGGAACCCCTTGATATTTCGCCTTGATTAAAGCTTTTCCAGGAATGCCCAACCTTGGTTTTACCATTTTCCACCTAGCCTTTTCTTTCCCTTGGGTTCTGCAGACTCAAGGGTCATCTTATTTTCCCCCCCCCCCCGGGCCAGTGCTCCTCTGAGTGTTGGTCCACCTGTCAGCTACCGGTGGCCACCAGGGGCAACTCTGGGCTGGCCTACCCGTACCTAGGACAATCTGAGTGTGCCCTGAGAAAGAGATATGTGCAGCTCCTATCGGGATTTGTCGGC
>NC_041392.1:437543797-437568455 GCF_002162155.2 Triticum dicoccoides | reverse complement strand
CCCCCCCGGGCCAGTGCTCCTCTGAGTGTTGGTCCACCTGTCAGCTACCGGTGGCCACCAGGGGCAACTCTGGGCTGGCCTACCCGTACCTAGGACAATCTGAGTGTGCCCTGAGAAAGAGATATGTGCAGCTCCTATCAGGATTTGTCGGCACATTCGGGCGGTGTTGCTGGTCTTGTTTTAACCTGTCGAAGTGTCTTGAGTTACCGAGATACCGAGTCTGATCGGAACGTCTTGGGAGGAGGTCTATTCCTTCGTTGACCGTGAGAGCTTGTCATGGGCTAAGTTGGGACTCCCCTGCAGGGATTGAACTTTCGAAAGCCGTGCCCGCGGTTATGGGCAGATGGGAATTTGTTAATGTTCGGTTGTAGATAACTTGAACCTTATTTAATTAAAATGAATCAACTGAGTGTGTTACCGTGATGGCCTCTTCTCGGCGGAGACCGGGAAGTGGACACGGTGTTGGAGTAATGTTTGCGCAGGTTGTTCCCCTAGATTCTCGCTCGTGCTTCGCTTTCTCTTCTCGCTCTTCTTTGCGTATAAGTTAGCCACCATATATGCTAGTCGCTTGCTGCAGCTCCACTTATATATATTGCCTTATCCTTCCTATAAGCTTAAATAGTTTTGATCGCGAGGGTGCGAGATTGCTGAGTCCGTGTGGCTCACAGATACTATAACTCCAGATGCAGGTCCAAGTGATTCCGCTCCAGGTGACGAGTACGAGCTCAAGTGGGAGTTCGACGAGGACTCTCAGTGTTACTACGTGTCTTTTCCTGATGATCAGTAGTGGTGCCAAGTTGGGGGTGATTGGGACCGTGTCGCATGTTGGGTTTTCTTCTATTTTGGCACCGTAGTCGGGCCATGAGTGTTTGTATGATGGATGTTATTTATGTTCTTGATTGACGTGGCGAGTGTAAGCCAACTATGTTCTCCCCGTTATTATTCATATTACATGGGATATTGTGAAGATTGCCTAACTTCCGACATATGCCTTCAATGTGATTATGTCTCTAAGTCGTGCCTCGACACGTGGGAGCTATAGTCGCATCGAGGGTGTTACAGATTCTCCCACGGACATGTACCTGTGACAGCATTAAGGTGCAAGGGAAGGGGAAGAGGTCATATGCATTCTCAAAAGATTTTGAAGATAAATCAGTTTAGAAGACATTGACCTCATCGTGCGAAGACATTCACTCATAGATAAGGAGTTGGTTCCAGATTTGGATGAATCCACTGATCAGTACAAGTGAGGAATCTAACTACTTTGTGAAGCATAAGTGAACATACTAGGCATATTATGAGATGCAGCATGAAATAGATCCAACTTGTGTGAACAGAAACTGCTTGTGGTAGAAAGTGACGAATCTATAGGATCAAAGGGGCCGTAAAAAGGAAGTTTTATATACCACACGAAGAACTGCTAGACGGAGTGATAGAGGAGACCGAGCAGTTCGATCGTCCGTGCCCTAACTTGGCGACGGAGGACACCTACGGCGGCGGTGGAGAAGACGATGTCCGCGGCCGGCGTGAAGACGGCGTCGGAGAGGTCGCGACAGCTAAGCGCTTCGTCATCGGCGTCATCGAGGGCTAGCGGTGGCGCTAGGGTTTGAGCGAGAGTGGGAGAAAGGATAATGACTGTGGTGAGGCGTGTATTTATAGGGACAGAGACGACATAGTGTTATTACACAGGTGCCCCTAGCGCTTCACATCTGAAGGACACGTGGCCATAATGCAACATATAGGAGGTTGTTCCATGTTCCCACGCACGCCTGGATTGTCGGGTGGTCGTTCCTACTTCTCCGGGTTTCATGTGAAGGAATTAGCATTGAAAACGGACTTAATGTTTGTCTTTGTATCTTCTGCTGACAAGGCCGCAGAGAAGACATTCGACAGTTTCAAGAGAATGCATATGATTTGGAGAGATAGAGTTTGAGATAGAAAGCATAGAGAGGTTAGGGTCCGATCACATTCACTTAGTTCAAAAGATTCAACAAGAAGACATAGCTATAAGTGAATGATGTAGAGGACAGAACACTAGTATATATATGTGTATATATATATGTGAAAAAGTCAATCAAACCAACATAGTGAAGATAATCATGAGGACAAGTTGAGAATGAAGACAAACAAAATGTGAAGACATAGCAAATGTAACGCCATGGGTAAAACACTTCAAACAGACGAATTTGGTGGTGGCGTTACCCACCGTATAGGAAGTATTAGACCCAGACACGGCGCATAATTATCGTGGCGCTCCGAAGTCAAATTCCACATTAATGTATTCACACTTAGAATGTATGTCTTCATTGATTGAAGATATACTTTACTTTGTGTGTTGCACATCTAAGTCATCAATATGCATAAGTGTTAGGATGTGTGCCTGATCACAGGATATTTGAGGATTCCAAGATATTTAGCTCACACCGTAACTTGCAAAATCTCTTCTCATCCAAGGGCTTGGTGAAGATATCTGCCAATTCCTCTTCAGTGTTGACGTGTATGATATCAATATCTTCCTTCACAACATGATCTCTGAGAAAGTGATGACGAATTTCAATGTGCTTTGTCTTCGAGTGCTGAACTGGGTTGTTGGCAATCTTGATGGCGCTTTTGTTGTCGCAGTAGAGTGGCACTTGCTTCAGATGAATGCCATAGTCTTTGAGTGTTTGCTTCATCCACAGAAGCTGAGCGCAGCAAGATCCAGCAGCAATGTATTCAGATTCAGCAGTGGAGAGAGATACACAGTTCTGCTTCTTTGAAAACCAACATACAAGTGATCGTCCCAGAAAATGACATGTGCCTGATGTAGACTTGCTATCCACCTTGTCACCAGCATAATCAGCATCCGAGAATCCAACCAGATCAAACTCTGAGCCCTTTGGATACCATAATTCTAGAGTTGGGGTGTAAGCCAAATATCGAAGAATTTGCTTCACAGCTAAGTGATGCGATTCCTTTGGTGCCGCTTGGAATCGAGCACACATGCAAACACTAAGCATAATATCTGGCCTAGATGCACATAGATAAAGTAAAGAACCAATCATGGAGCGGTATACCTTTTGATCGAACTCTTTACCATTGTCGTCGGGACCCAGATGATGTTTGGTTGGCATTGGTGTCGTGAAGCCTTTGCAGTCCTGCATACCAAACTTCTTCAGGCAATCTTTGAGATACTTCTCTTGAGATATAAAGATGTCGTTGCATTGCTGACGTATTTGAAGACCAAGGAAGAACTTCAGCTCACCCATCATGGACATCTGATATTGCTCTTGCATCATATATCCAAACTCTTCACTGTATTTCTGATTGGTGCAGCCAAAGATAATGTCATCCACATATATTTGGCACACAAACAGTTCACCATCATATGTCTTCGTGAAGAGAGTGGGGTCGAGGGAACCAGATTTGAAGCCTTTGCTCTTCGGGAAGTCTTTGAGTGTGTCATACCAAGCCCGAGGGGCTTGTTTGAGGCCATACAGTGCCTTGTTGAGCTTCAGAAGGTATGATTTCTCCAGTTCCCATAAGTTTGATTGATTCACTGGATGGAACTTCATCTAGCACATTTGGCAGGTGCTCTCTTTGTGAGCCGTTAGTCTCATCGAACCGCACATCCACTGTTTAAACCAATTTATAATGAAAGAGGTTGAAGACTCTGTAGGAGTGTGAATCCTTTCCATATCCAAGCATAAAACCCTCATGTGCTTTTGGTGCAAATTTTGAAGTGTGATGTGGATCCTTGATCCAGCACCTGGCGCCAAATACTATGAAGTAACTGACATTTGGCTTCTTGCCAGTAAGGAGCTCATAGGATGTCTTGTTTAGAAGCTTGTGAAGATAAACACGGTTGATGATATGGCATGCAGTGTCAATGGCTTCAGGCCAAAATTTTCTTGGAGTCTTGTATTCATCAAGCATCATCCGAGCCATCTCAATAAGTGTTCTGTTCTTGCGTTCGACGATGCCATTCTGCTGTGGCGTGTACGTAGCTGAGAATTCATGTGTGATGCCCAAAGTATCAAGATATGTATCTAGGCCAATGTTCTTGAATTTAGTGCCATTGTCACTTCTGATGTGCTTTATCTTGGCGCCATAGTTGTTCATTGCTCGATTGGCGAAGCGTCTGAAGACATCCTGCACTTCAGTCTTGTAAAGGATTATATGCACCCAAGTATATCTTGAATAATCATCAACAATGACAAAGCCATAGAGACAAGCAGTAGTAGTAAGAGTTGAGTAATGAGTGGTACCAAAGAGATCCATGTGTAGCAGTTCGAAGGGTTGAGTCGTTGTCATGATTGTCTTCGAGGGATGCTTGGCCCTCATCATCTTTCCTGCTTCACAGGCACCGCATAAGTGATCCTTCTTGAACTTGACGCCCTCGATGCCTATGACATGCTTCTTCCTTGCAAGGGTGTGGAGGTTCCTCATGCCAGCATGCCCTAGCCTTCGATGTCAGAACCAGCATTCAGAAGCTTTTGCTAGAAGACATACTGCAAGTTGTGGTCCTGCTGAGAAATCTACCACGTACAAATCATCTTTTCGATACCCTTCAAACACTAGAGACTTGTCAGATTCCATTAGTACAAGGCAACAATATTTTCCAAACATCACAATCATGTTTAAATCGCAAAGCATTGAGACAGACATTAAGTTGAAACCATAGGATTCAACAAGCATGACTTTATCCATGTGTTGATCCCTTGAGATTGCAACTCTACCTAGACCCAATACCTTGCTTTTACCAGTGTCAGCAAATGTGATGTGACTTTTGTCAGATGGACGTAAAGTTGAGTCCATGAGAAGGCTTCGCTTGCCAGTCATGTGATTGGTACACCCACTATCAATAATCCATTCTGAAGCAGCTGGTGTCGTACCCTACAGTGCAGTTAGGGGGATAGGCTTCACAAAGAGAATTATGAAGCAAAAACATTTGATGAACCAGTGGATTATTAAAGCTTAGATCGAGATTAGGACTGATAGGGCAAGTTGCAAGCGATTCAGGAACAAAGTACATAATAAGACCATTTGGGCATTTGATCTTGCGCCCTACAAGATGTTTAAGGTCCCCAGCAATAGTGTCAGACGATTTTGGTTTTCGGCTGGAGACCTTTCCCTGCAAAAGAGAGTTAAGCTTTCTTGGCCACCCACATCTTCAGGGGTGGCTTCGAAGCAATAAGTCGAAGTGCAGCATCTGAGAACTTTGGCTTTGGAGCCCTAGCAAAAAGTCTTGCAGGTGGACAATAGTACTCATAAGAATAAGCAGAATAGTTCTTGGTCTTACGAACATGGCGGTTTGATGGATCGCGCTCATATTCATAGGCCTGAGTATGGCTTCCCTGCAAAACATTTGCATTAGTGTGACTCAGGTGAGTCCTCTATCTATATGAAGCCTTTGGACTGTATGAAGCCTGTGGTCTGGGGTTTGTCTTCTTCACTTGTGGTGTCATGATGACATTCACAGGGAGATTCTCCAAACACCTTTTTGGCACCCAGATCTTCTTCATAGGTGGTCCATTCCTGCAGTTAGTACCAGTATACCTGGCAAACACTTCACCATTCTGATTCTTAAACAGTTTATAGTTTGCATCAAAGGATTCATCAATAACAATAGGGTTAGCACAAGTGAAGCCGGATAGGGTGGATGGATCTGCTGAAGGTTCCTTTGCAGCAACCCATGTGGTTTTGGGGTACTGCTCAGGTTTCTAGTAAGAGCCATCAGCATTCATTTTCCTTTCGAACCCAACACCCTCTTTCCTAGGGTTTCGGTTCAGGATCTGCCTTTTGAGGACATCACATAGTGTCTGATGCCCTTTGAGACTTTTGTACATCCCTGTTTCAAGCAGTGTCTTCAACCTAGCATTCTCATGAGCAATAGCAGTGGTATCCTCAGCAGAGGGGTTAGTTACCACATCAACAGTTGAAGATATTGCAACAGTAGCAGCAGTAGAACATTCAGCAACAGAAGTAGTGTTATCACGCTCAATGCATTTAAGACATGGTGGTTTAAATCCTTCCTGAGCTGAACTGATCTGTTCGACGCGAAGTGACTCGTTTTCCTTTTGAAGATCTTCATGAGCCGCTCTCAATTTCTCAAGATCTTGCTTCCTTTGAAGATAATCATAGGAAAGCCTTTCATGAGTTGTTGAGAGTGTTTCATGACGACTTTCAAGTTCCTCATACTTAACGTGAAGATTTTTTATGTCTTCAATTAAGGACTGAGATCGAGTCATTTCAGCGTCTAACAGATCATCGCTTTTGCCTAACAGTTTTTGAATGTGTTCCATAGCTTTCTGTTGTTCAGTTGCAATTTTAGCAAGTGTTTTGTAGCTGGGTTTGGAACCACAATCAGAATCATCGTCACTAGATGTTTGATAGTGAGTAGTGCGTGTGTTTACCTTGGCACCGCGTGCCATGAAGCAGTAGGAAGGAGCGGAGTAGTCCTTGTCATTTGCATCGGTGTCGGTGATGAAGTCATTGTCTTCAGTGTTGAAGATGGACTTGGCAACGTATGCTATAGCCAGACTTGCAATGCCAGAATCGGACTCCTCCTCAGACTCCACCTCCGCCTCCTCAGAAGCGGACTCCTCCTCAGAGTCCATTTCCTTGCCAACAAACGCACGTGCCTTGCCAAATGAGCTCTTCTTGTGTGATGAAGACTTGGAGGAAGACTTGGAAGAAGATTTTGAGTATTTCCTCTTCTTCTTGTCGTCAGAGTCATACTCCTTGCTCTTCTTCTTCTTGTTGTTCTCATTGTCCCACTGTGGAAACTCAGAGATGTAGTGGCCAGGTTTCTTACACTTGTGACATGTTCTCTTCTTGTAGTCATGAGCAGAAGCTTCATCATTCCTTGAGCTTGATCGTGAAGACTTTCTGAGGCCTTTCTTCTTGGTGAATTTTTGGAACTTCTTCACAAGCATAGCAAGCTCCCTTCCAATGTCTTCAGGATCATTAGAACTGATGTCAGATTCTTCTTCAAATGAGGAGACAGCCTTTGCCTTCAAGGCACGAGTTCACCCATAGTTGGGACCGTAGATGTCTCTTTTCTCAGAAAGCTGAAATTCGTGTGTGTTGAGCCTCTCAAGTATGTCAGACGGATCGAGTGTCTTGAAATCAGGATGTTCTTGAATCATCAGGGCTAGGGTGTCAAACGAACTGTTAAGTGATCTCAAGAGTGTCTTGACGACTTCATGCTTGGTGATCTCAGTAGCGCCGAGGGCTTGAAGCTCGTTTGTGATGTCAGTGAGTCGATCAAACGTGAGCTGGACATTCTCAATGTCATTTCTCTTGAAGCGGTTGAAGAGGTTGCAAAGGACACTGATTCTCTGATCTCTCTGGGTTGAGGCGCCTTCGTTGACCTTGGATAGCCAATCCCAAACTAGCTTAGATGTTTCCAAAGCACTCACGCGGCCATACTGTCCTTTGGTCAGATGACCACATGTGATATTCTTGGCAGTAGAGTCCAGTTGAACGAACTTCTTGACATCAGCGGCAGTGACACCTTCTCCAGCCTTGGGAACGCCGTTCTTGACGACATACCATAGGTCGACATCAATGGCTTCAATATGCATGTGCATCTTATTCTTCCAGTAGGGATATTCAGTTCCATCGAAGACGGGGCACGCAGCGGAGACTTTAATTATCCCTGCAGTCGACATAGCTAAAACTCCAGGTGGTTAAACCGAATCACACAGATCAAGGGAGTACCTCGCTCTGATACCAATTGAAAGTGCTAGTGATCGACTAGAGGGGGGTGAATAGGCGATTTTTATGGAAGTCTTCAAAACATGTAAGTTTCGAAGACAAACGATAGAAATAAACATATTACCATGCAGCGGAAGGTAGACTACACTAGGCAAACCATAGTCACGTATTCAATGAAGTGAAAGCACAATGACTAATAGCAGCTAGGCAGTAAGGATCAGGTAGGAAGATATTGAGAAGACAATCAGTACACGTAATCACTTAGTGAAGTCGAATGGTGATGCTATCGTACAATGACTTCACAAGAACCAACAGTAAGTAAAGGGAAGGGAAGGATGAAACCAGTGACTCGTTGAAGACAATGATTTGTTGGACTAGTTCCAGTTGCTGTGACAACTGTACGTCTGGTTAGGGAGGCTGAGATTCAACTCAGAAGACCTCGTCTTCACCTTATTCCCCTTGAGCTAAGGACACCCAGTCCTCGCCCAATCACTCTGGTAAGTCTTCAAGGTAGACTTCCAAACCTTCACAGACTTCGTTCACCAGCGATCCACAATGATTCTTGGATGCTCAGAACGCGACGCCTAACCGGCTGGAGGATTCACAATCCTCAAGTGTAATAAGTCTTCAGATCACACAGACAAGAAGACTTAAGTGATGCCTAACACTCTTTAGCTCTGGGTGGTTAGGGCTTTATCCTCTCAAGGAATTCTCTCTCAAAGGCTTCGAGGTGGGTTGCTCTCAAATGACAAAAGCCGTACTTTAACTCTGAGCAGCCAACCGTTTATGGTTGTAGGGGGTGGGCTATTTATAACCACTAGGCAACCCGACCTGATTTGTCCGAAATGACCCTGGGTCACTAAGGAACTGACACGTGTTCCAACGGTCAGATTTCAAACACACACGGCAACTTTGCTTGGGCTACAAGCAAAGCTGACTTGTCCAACTCTAAACAAGATTCGCTCTCATAGTCTACACTCGAAGACATAGGATTTTGGTTAAGCATCACTTCAGTCATTCTTACTAGTTCTCTTGGACCCCACTTAACAGTACGGTGGTTCCTATGACTCAACAAAGAAGAAAAAGAACTATGAAAGATCTAAGTCTTCGCACTCCATAGTCTTCATGCGATGTCTTCTCTTGTCATAGTCTTCAATGTGAATGTCTTCACATACCACCTTTGACTTTAATATTCTTCATACATTTTTAGGGGTCATCTCTGGTAGGAAAACCGAATCAATGAGGGACTTCTACCTATGTTATCCTGCAATTCTCACATACACATTAGTCCCTCAACTAGGTTTGTCATCAATACTCCAAAACCAACTAGGGGTGGCACTAGATGCACTTACATCATCTAAGTGAAACATGATCCGAGTCAACTAGGCCGTGTCCGATCATCACGTGAGACGGACTAGTCAACATCGGTGAACATCTTCATGTTGATCGTATCTTCTATATGACTCATGCTCGACCTTTCGGTCTTTCGTGTTCCGAGGCCATGTCTGTACATGCTAGGCTCGTCAAGTCAGCCTAAGTGTATTGCGTGTGTAAATCTGGCTTACACCCGTTGTATTCGAATGTTAGAATCTATCACACCCGATCATCACGTGGTGCTTCGAAACAACGGACCTTCGCAACGGTGCACAGTTAGGGGGAACACTTTCTTGAAATTATTACGAGGGATCATCTTATTTAAGCTACCGTCATTCTAAGCAAATAAGATGTAAAACATGATAAACATCACATGCAATCAAATAGTGACATGATATGGCCAATATCATTTGCTCCTTTTGATCTCCATCTTCGGGGCTCCATGATCATCGTTGTCACTGGCATGACACCATGATCTCCATCATCATGATCTCCATCATCGTGTCTTCTTGAAGTTGTCTCGTCATCTATTACTTCTACTACTATGGCTAACACTTTAGCAATAAAGTAAAGTAATTACATGACGTTTATGTTGACACGCAGGTCATAAATAAATAAAGACAACTCCTATGGCTCCTGCCGGTTGTCATACTCATCGACATGCAAGTCGTGATTCCTATTACAAGAACATGATCAATCCCATACATCACATATATCATTCATCACATCCTTTTGGCCATATCACATCACACGGCACATGCTGCAAAAACAAGATAGACGTCCTCTAATTATTGTTGCCAGTTTTTACGTGGCTGCTATAGGTTTCTAGCAAGAACGTTTCTTACCTACGCCAAACCACAACGTGATATGCCAATTTCTATTTACCCTTCATAAGGACCCTTTTCATCGAATCCGATCCGACTAAAGTGGGAGAGACAGACACCCGCTAGCCACCTTATGCAACTAGTGCATGTCAATCGGTGGAACCAGTCTCACGTAAGCGTACGTGTAAGGTCGGTCCGGGCCGCTTCATCCCACGATGCCGCCGAATCAAGATAAGACTAGTAACGGCAAGCAAATTGACAATATCCACGCCCACAATTGCTTTGTGTTCTACTCGTGCATAGAAACTACGCATAAACCTAGCTCATGATGCCACTGTTGGGGAACGTAGCAGAATTTTAAAATTTTCTATGCATCACCAAGATCAATTTATGGAGTCATCTAGCAACGAGGGAGAGGGGAGTGCATCTACATACCCTTGTAGATCCCGCGTGGAAGCGTTCAAGAGAACGGTGTTGATGGAGTCGTACTCCTTGTGATCCAAATCACCAATGACCTAGCGCTGAACGGACGGCACCTCCACGTTCAACACACGTACGGTTGGGAAGACGTCTCCTCCAACTTGATCCAGCAAGGGGGAAGGAGAGGTTGATGAAGATCCAGCAGCACGACGGCGTGGTGGTGGAAGCAACAATGATCTCGGCAGGGCTTCGCCAAGCTCAGGGAGAGGGAGGAGTGTCACAGGAGGGAGAGGGGGGCGCCAGGGGATAGGGTGCGGCTGCCCTCCCTCCCCCCACTATTTATAGGACCCCTAGGGGGGCGCCGGCCCTAGGAGATGCCATCTCCAAGGGGGGGCGGAAGCCAAGGGGGGTGGAGTGCCCCCCAAGCCAAGTGGGGCACCCCCACCCCTAGGGTTTCCAACCCTAGGCGCAGGGGAGGCCCATGGGGGGGCGCACCAGCCCATCTGGGGCTGGTTCCCCTCCCACTTCAGCCCATGGGGCCCTTCGGGATAGGTGGCCCCACCCGGTGGACCCCCGGGACCCTTCCGGTGGTCTCAGTACAATACCGATTACCCCGAAAACCTTCCCGATGGCCGAAACTTTACTTCCTATATAGAAATCTTCACCTCCGGACCATTCCGGAACTCCTCGTAACGTCCGGGATCTCATCCGGGACTCCGAATAACTTTCAGGTTACCGTATACTAATATCTCAACAACCCTAGCGTCACCGAACCTTAAGTGTGTAGACCCTATGGGTTCAGGAGACACGTAGACATGACCGAGACGACTCTCCGGTCAATAACAAACAACGGGATCTGGGTACCCATGTTGGCTCCCACATGCTCCTCGATGATCTCATCAGATGAACCACGATGTCGAGGATTCGACCAATCCCGTATGCAATTCCCTTTGTCAATCGGTACGTTACTTGCCCGAGACTCGATCGTCGGTATCCCAATACCTTGTTCAGTCTCGTTACCGGCAAGTCACTTTACTCGACCGTAATGCATGATCCCGTGATCAACCACTTGATCACATTGAGCTCATTATGATGATGCATTACCGAGTGGGCCCAGAGATACCTCTCCGTCATACGGAGTGACAAATCCCAGTCTCGATTCATGCCAACCCAACAGACACTTTCGGAGATACCCGTAGTGTACCTTTATAGTCACCCAGTTACGTTGTGACGTTTGGCACACCCAAAGCACTCCTACGGTATCCGGGAGTTGCACAATCTCATGGTCTAAGTAAATGATACTTGACATTCGGAAAAGATCTAGCAAACGAACTACACGATCTTTGAGCTATGCTTAGGATTGGGTCTTGTCCATCACATCATTCTCCTAATGATGTGATCCCGTTATCAATGACATCCAATGTCCATAGTCAGGAAACCATGACTATCTCTTGATCAATGAGCTAGTCAACTAGAGGCTCACTAGGGACGTGTTGTGGTCTATGTATTCACACATGTATTACAATTTCCGGATAACACAATTATAGCATGAACAATAGACAATTATCATGAACAAAGAAATATAATAATAACCATTTTATTATTGCCTCTAGGGCATATTTCCAACACATGGGGGGCGCACCAGCCCACCAGGGGCTGGTTCCCCTCCCACTTCAGCCCATGGGGTCCCTCCGGGATAGGTGGCCCCACCCGGTGGACCCCCGGGACCCTTCCGGTGGTCCCGGTACAATACCGATTACCCCCGAAACTTTCCTGATGGCCGAAACTGGACTTCATATATATAAATCTTTACCTCTGGACCATTCTGGAACTCCTCGTGACGTCCGGGATCTCATCCGGGACTCCGAACAACTTTCGGGTTACCGCATACTAATATCTCTACAACCCTAGCGTCACTGAACCTTAAGTGTGTAGACCCTACGGGTTCGGGAGACACGCAGACATGACCGAGATGACTCTCCGATCAATAACCAACAGCGAGATCTAGATACCCATGTTGGCTCCCACATGTTCCACGATGATCTCATCGGATGAACCACGATGTCGAGGATTCAATCAATCCCATATTCAATCCCCTTTGTCAATCGGTACATTACTTGCCCGAGATTCGATCGTCGGTATCCCAATACCTTGTTCAATCTCATTACCGGCAAGTAACTTTAATCGTACCGTAATGCATGATCCTGTGACCAAACACTTGGTCACATTGAGCTCATTATGATGATGCATTACCGAGTGGGCCCAGAGATACCTCTCCGTCATACGGTGTGATAAATCCTAGTCTCGATCCGTGTCAACCCAACAGATACTTTCGGGGATACCTGTAGTATACCTTTATAGTCACCCAGTTACGTTGTGATGTTTGGTACACCCAAAGCACTCCTACGGCATCCGGGAGTTACACGATCTCATGGTCTAAGGAAATGATACTTGACATTGGAAAAGCTCTAGCAAACGAACTACACGATCTTGTGCTATGCTTAGGATTGGGTCTTTGTCCATCACATCATTCTCCTAATGATGTGATCCCGTTATCAATGACATCCAATGTCCATAGTCAGGAAACCATGACTATCTGTTAATCAACGAGCTAGTCAACTAGAGGCTCACTAGGGACATGTTATGGTCTATGTATTCACACATGTATTATGATTTTCGGATAACACAATTATAGCATGAATAATAGACAATAATCATGAACAAGGAAATATAATAATAATAATCATTTTATTATTGCCTCTAGGGCATATTTCCAACAGTCTCCCACTTGCACTAGAGTCAATAATCTAGTTACATTGTGATGAATCGAACACCCATAGAGTTCTGGTGTTGATCATGTTTTGCTCGCGGAAGAGGTTTAGTCAATGGATCTGCGACATTCAGAACCATATGTACTTTGCAAATATCTATGTCTCCATCTTGAATATTTTCACGAATGGAGTTGAAGCGACGCTTGATGTGCCTGGTCTTCTTATGAAACCTGGGCTCCCTGGCAAGGGCAATAGCTCCAGTGTTGTCACAGAAGAGAGTGATCGGCCCCGACGCATTGGGTATGACTCCTAGGTCGGTGATGAACTCCTTCATCCAGATTGCTACATACGCTGCCTCCGAGGCTGCCATGTACTCCGCTTCACATGTAGATCCCGCCACAACGCTTTGCTTGCAACTGCACCAGCTTACTGCCCCACCATTCAAAATATACACGTATCCGGTTTGTGACTTAGAGTCATCCAGATCTGTGTCGAAGCTAGCATCGACGTAACCCTTTACGACGAGCTCCTCGTCACCTCCATATACGAGAAACATATCCTTAGTCCTTTTCAGGTACTTCAGGATGTTCTTGACCGCTGTCCAGTGTTCCATGCCGGGATTACTTTGGTACCTTCCTACCAAACTTACGGCAAGGTTTACATTAGGTCTGGTACACAACATGGCATACATGATAGACCCTATGGCTGAGGCATAGGGGACGACACTCATCTTTTCTCTATCTTCTGCCGTGGTCGGACATTGAGCTGAGCTCAATTTCACACCTTGCAACACAGGCAAGAACCCCTTCTTGGGCTGATCCATATTGAACTTCTTCAATATCTTATCAAGGTATGTGCTTTGTGAAAGACCTATGAGGCGTCTCGATCTATCTCTATAGATCTTGAAGCCTAATATGTAAGCAGCTTCTCCAAGGTCCTTCACTGAAAAACACTTATTCAAGTAGGCCTTAATACTGTCCAAAAGTTCTATATCATTTCCCATCAAAAGTATGTCATCCACATATAATATGAGAAATGCTACAGAGCTTACACTCACTTTCTTGTAAACGCAGGCTTCTCCATAAGTCTGCGTAAACCCAAACGCTTTGATCATTTCATTAAAGCAAATGTTCCAACTTCGAGATGCTTGCACCAGCCCATACATGGAGCGCTGGAGCTTGCATACCTTGTTAGCATTCTTAGGATCGACAAAACCTTCCGGCCGCATCATATACAATTCTTCCTTAAGAAAGCCGTTAAGGAATGCCATTTTGACGTCCATTTGCCATATCTCATAATCATAGTATGCGGCAATTGCTAACATGATTCGGACGGACTTCAGCTTCGCTACGGGTGAGAAGGTCTCATCGTAGTCAACCCCTTGAACTTGTCGATAACCCTTAGCGACAAGTCGAGCCTTATAGATGGTAACATTACCATCCGCGTCCATCTTCTTCTTAAAGATCCATTTATTCTCTATCGCTCGCCGATCATCGGGCAAGTCTGTCAAAGTCCATACTTTGTTTTCATACATGGATCCTATCTCGGATTGCATGGCTTCGAGCCATTTGTTGGAATCTGGGCCCGCCATTGCTTCTTCATAGTTCGAAGGTTCACTGTTGTCTAACAACATGATTTCCAGGACAGGGTTGCCATACCATTCTGGTGTGGAACGTGTCCTTGTGGACCTTCGAAGTTCAGTAGCAACTTGATCTGAAGTACCCTGATCATTATTATTAACTTCCTCTCTAGTCGGTGCAGGCACCACAGGAACATCTTCCTGAGCTGCGCTACTTTCCGGTTCAAGAAGCAATACTTCATCGAGTTCTACTTTCCTCCCACTTACTTCTCTCGAGAGAAACTCTTTCTCCAGAATGGACCCGTTCTTGGCAACAAAGATCTTGCCTTCGGATCTAAGGTAGAAGGTATACCCAATGGTTTCCTTAGGGTATCCTATGAAGATGCATTTTTCCGACTTGGGTTCGAGCTTTTTAGGTTGAAGTTTCTTGACATAAGCATCGCATCCCCAAACTTTTAGAAACGACAGCTTAGGTTTCTTCCCAAACCATAGTTCATACGGTGTCGTCTCAACGGATTTAGACGGTGCCCTATTTAAAGTGAATGTAGCTGTCTCTAGAGCGTATCCCCAAAATGATAGTGTTAATCAGTGAGTGACATCATAGATCGCACCATATCCAATAGAGTGCGATTACGACGTTCAGACACACCGTTACACTGAGGTGTTCCAGGCGGCGTGAGTTGTGAAACGATTCCACATTTCCTTAAGTGCGTACCACGTGACTTAAATATTCTCCCCCATGATCTGATCGTAAGAATTTTGTCTTTCGGTCACGTTGATTATCTACCTCATTCTGAAATTCCTTGAACTTTTCAAAGGTCTCAGACTTGTGTTTCATCAAATAGACATACCCATATACACTTAAGTCATCAGTGAGAGTGAGAACATAACGATAGCCACCGCGAGCCTCAACGCTCATTGGACCGCAGTATGTATAATTTCCAATAAGTTGGTTGCTCGCTCCATTGTTCCGGAGAACGGAGTCTTGGTCATTTTACCCATGAGGCATGGTTCGCACGTGTCAAATGATTCAAAATCAAGAGACTCCAAAAGTCCATCTGTATGGAGCTTCTTCATGCGTTTGACACCGATGTGACCAAGGCGGCAGTGCCACAGATATGTGGGACTATCATTATCAATCTTACATCTTTTGGTATTCACACTATGAATATATGTAACATCACGTTCGAGATTCATTAAGAATAAACCATTGACCAGCGGGGCATGACCATAAAACATATCTCTCATATAAATAGAACAACCATTATTCTCGGATTTAAATGACTAGCCATCTCGTATTAAACGAGATCCAGATACAATGTTCATGCTCAAAGCTGGCACTAAATAACAACCATTGAGGTTTAAAACTAATCCCGTAGGTAAATGTAGAGGTAGCGTGCCGACGGCGATCACATCGACCTTGGAACCATTCCCGACGCGCATCGTTACCTCGTCCTTCGCCAGTCTCCGCTTATTCCGCAGCTCCTGTTTTGAGTTACAAATATGAGCAACCGCACCGGTATCAAATACCCAGGAGCTACTACGAGTACTGGTAAGGTACACATCAATTACATGTATATCACATATACCTTTAGTGTTGCCGGCCTTCTTGTCCGCTAAGTATTTGGGGCAGTTCCGCTTCCAGTGTCCCTTTCCCTTGCAATAAAAGCACTCAGTCTCAGGTTTGGGTCCATTCTTTGGCTTCTTCCCGGCAACTGATTTACCGGGCGTGGCAACTCCCTTGCCGTCCTTCTTGAAGTTCTTCTTACCCTTGCCTTTCTTGAAACTAGTGATTTTATTGACCATCAACACTTGATGTTCCTTTTTGATTTCCACCTCCGCTGATTTCAGCATTGAAAATACTTCAGGAATAGTTTTCACCATCCCCTGCATATTGTAGTTCATCACAAAGCTCTTGTAGCTAGGTGGGAGCAACTGAAGGATTCTGTCAATGACCGCCTCGTCCGGGAGGTTAATGTCCAGCTGGGACAAGCGGTTGTGCAACCCAGACATTTTGAGTATGTGCTCACTGACAGAACTATTTTTCTCCATCTTACAACTGTAGAACTTGTCAGAGACTTCATATCTCTCAACCCGGGCATGAGCTTGGAAAACCATTTTCAGCTCTTCAAACATCTCATATGCTCCATGTTGCTCAAAACGCTTTTGGAGCCCCGATTCTAAGCTGTAAAGCATGCCGCACTGAACGAGGGGGTAATCATCAGCACGCGACTGCCAAGCATTCATAACGTCTTAGTTCTCTGGGATGGGTGCTTCACCTAGCGGTGCTTCTAGGACATATGCTTTCCTGGCAGCTATGAGGATGATCCTCAGGTTCTGGACCCAGTCCGTATAGTTGCTAGCATCATCTTTCAGCTTGGTTTTCTCTAGGAACGCGTTGAAGTTGAGGTTGACATGAGTGTTGGCCATTTGATCTACAAGACATTTTGTAAAGGTTTTTAGACTAAGTTCATGATAATTAAGTTCATCTAATCAAATTATTTAATGAACTCCCACTCAGACAGACATCCCTCTAGTCATCTAAGTGATACATGATCCAAGTCAACTAGGTCGTGTCCGATCATCACGTGAGACGGACTAGTCATCATCGGTGAACATTTTCATGTTGATCGTATCTTCTATACGACTCATGTTCGACCTTTCGGTCTTCCGTGTTCCGAGGCCATGTTTGTACATGCTAGGCTCGTCAAGTCAACCTAAGTGTATTGCGTGTGTAAATCTGGCTTACACCCGTTGTATGCGAACGTTAGAACCTATCACACCCGATCATCACGTGGTGCTTCGGAACAACGGACCTTAGCAACGATGCACAGTTAGGGAGGACACTTTCTTGAAATTATTGCGAGGGATCATCTTATTTATGCTACCGTCATTCTAAGCAAATAAGATGTAAAACATGATAAACATCACATGCAATCAAATAGTGACATGATATGGCCAATATCATTTTGCTCCTTTTGATCTCCATCTTCGGGGCGCCATGATCATCGTCGTCACCGGCATGACACCATGATCTCCATCATCATGATCTCCATCATCATATCTTCATGAAGTTGTCTCGTCATCTATTACTTCTACTACTATGGCTAACGGTTTAGCAATAAAGTAAAGTAATTACATGACGTTTATGTTGACACGCAGGTCATAAATAAATTAAGACAACTCCTGTGGCTCTTGCCGGTTGTCATACTCATCGACATGCAAGTCGTGATTCCTATTACAAGAACATGATCAATCTCATACATCACATATACCATTCATCACATCCTTTTGGCCATATCAGATCACACGGCACATGCTGCAAAAACAAGTTAGCCGTCCTCTAATTGTTGTTGCATGTTTTTACGTGGCTGTTATAGGTTTCTAGCAAGAACGTTTCTTACCTACGCCAAAACCATAATGTGATATGCCAATTTCTATTTACCCTTCATAAGGACCCTTTTCATCGAAACTGATCCGACTAAAGTGGGAGAGACAGACACCCGCTAGCCACCTTATGCAACTAGTGCATGTCAGTCGGTGGAACCAGTCTCACGTAAGCGTACGTGTAAGGTCGGTCTGGGCCGCTTCATCCCACGATGCCGCCGAATCAATATAAGACTAGTAAAGGGAAGTAAATTGACAAAATCAATGCCCACAACAACTTGTGTGATACTCGTGCATAGAAACTACGCATAGACCTAGCTCTGATACCACTGTTGGGGAACGTAGCAGAATTTTAAAATTTTCTACGAACCACCAAGATCAATCTATGGAGTCATCTAGCAACGAGGGAGAGGGGAGTGCATCTACATACCCTTGTAGATCGCGAGCGGAAGCATTCAAGAGAACGGGGTTGATGGAGTCGTACTCGTCGTGATCCAAATCACCGATGATCGAGCGCCGAACGGACGGCACCTCCGCGTTCAACACACGTACGGTTGGGAAGACATCTCCTCCTTCTTGATCCAACAAGGGGAAGGAGAGGTTGATGGATATCCAGCAGCACGACGGCGTGGTGATGGAAGCAGCGGTGATCTCGGCAGGGCTTCGCCAAGCTGCAACGAGAGAGAGAGAGATGTTACGAGGGGAGAGGGAGGCGCCAGGGACTTAGGTGCGGCTGCCCTCCCTTCCCCCACTATATATAGGGCCCCTAGGGGGCGCCGGCCCTAGGAGATCCCATCTCCAAGGGGGGGGGGGCGGCGGCCAAGGGGGGACTTGCCCCCAAGTCAGGTGGGGCGCCCCCCACCCCTAGGGTTTCCAACCCTAGGCACAGGAGGAGGCCCATGGGGGGTGCACCAGCCAACCAGGGGCTGGTTCCCCTCCCACTTCAGCCCATGGGGCCCTCCGGGATAGGTGGCCCCACCCGGTGGACCCCCGGGACCCTTTCGGTGGTCCCGGTACAATACCGATTACCCCCGAAACTTTCCCGATGGCCGAAACTGGACTTCCTATATATAAATCTTTACCTACAGACCATTCCGGAACTCCTCGTGACGTCCGGGATCTCATCCGGGACTCCGAACAACTTTCTGGTTACCGCATACTAATATCTCTACAACCCTAGCGTCACCGAACCTTAAGTGTGTAGACCCTATGGGTTCGGGAGACACGCAGACATGACCGAGACGACTCTCCGGTCAATAACCAACAGCAGGATCTGGATACCCATGTTGGCTCCCACATGTTGCACGATGATCTCATCGGATGAACCACGATGTCAAGGATTTAATCAATCCCGTATTCAATTCCCTTTGTCAATCGGTATGTTACTTGCCCGAGATTCGATCGTCGGTATCCCAATACCTCGTTCAATCTCGTTACCGGCAAGTCACTTTACTCGTACCGTAATGCATGATCCCATGACCAAACACTTGGTCACATTGAGCTCATTATGATGATGCATTACCGAGTGGGCCCAGAGATACCTCTCCGTCATACGGAGTGACAAATCCCAGTCTCGATCCGTGTAAACCCAACAGATACTTTCGGGGATACCTGTAGTATACCTTTATAGTCACCCAGTTACGTTGTGACGTTTGGTACACCCAAAGCACTCCTACGGCATCCGGGAGTTACACGATCTCATGGTCTAAGGAAATGATACTTGACATTGGAAAAGCTCTAGCAAACGAACTGCACGATCTTGTGCTATGCTTAGGATTGGGTCTTTGTCCATCACATCATTCTCCTAATGATGTGATCCCGTTATCAATGACATCCAATGTCCATAGTCAGGAAACCATGACTATCTGTTGATCAACGAGCTAGTCCACTAGAGGCTCACTAGGGACATGTTATGGTCTATGTATTCACACATGTATTATGATTTCTGGATAACACAATTATAGCATGAATAATAGACAATTATCATGAACAAGGAAATATAATAATAATCCTTTTATTATTGCCTCTAGGGCATATTTCCAACAATCATGTCATCTTGCTTAAGGCGTTACTCTGTTCTTATGAACTTAATACTCTAGATGCATGCTGGATATCGGTCGATGTGTGGAGTAATAGTAGTAAATGCAGGCAGGAGTCGGTCTACTTGTCTCGGACATGATGCCTATATACATGGTCATACCTAGACATTCTCATAACTATGCTCAATTCTGTCAATTGCTCAACAGTAATTTGTTCACCCACCGTAAAATACCTATGTTCTTGAGAAAAGCCACTAGTGAAACCTATGGCCCCCGGGTCTATCTTCATCATATTAAATCTTCCAATACTTAGTTATTTTCATTGCCTTTTATTTTACTTTGCATCTTTATCATAAAAATACCAAAAATATTATAGTATCATATCTATCAGATCTCACTCTCGTAAGTGGTCGTGTAGGGATTGACAACCCCTTATCGCGTTGGTTGCGAGGATTTATTTGTTTTGTGCAGGTGCGAGGGACTTGCGCGTAGCCTCCTACTGGATTGATACCTTGGTTCTCAAAAACTGAGGGAAATACTTACGCTACTTTGCTGCATCACCCTTTCCTCTTCAAGGGAAAACTAACGCATTGCTCAAGAGGTAGCACGTATCGAGGTTCTATGTCTGATGTCGACCGAGGTGGATGGCCCTTCCTTGATCTTCTACTTTGGAAAGAAGGGCATGCATCTCACCTACGAGGTTGATCTGGAGGAGCTCGAGAGCCGGTCGGGAGTGATCCCGCCTCCCTCGCCTCCGGCTCCCTCCGACGATTGACACGATGGGGGCATGGAGGGCTCTGATGAGTCATCATATGAGGAGGATGATGACCCTCCGGTGCAGGACTCCGCCCAGCTGAGCCCGACCCATGTGGGTGGGGCGGGGTCGGGGTTGCCGCTCTCGCTCTCACTGGGACCGGTCTAACATCGCCGCCACCTGCGGTGGGGAGGCCCACCTCTCTGGATCCTTTGACGACCATGGATCTGGAGGACGATACTGACAGTGTGGGGATGGATGTGTGCCCGTCGTCCTCCCCGCGCTCACCGGGGGTGGTGTGCTACTCTCGCTCGCATGGGACCCCACCATCGCCAGCTGTGGGTTCCTCGGCCATGGTCCCTGCTACGCCACCGCCACCTTGCTTGGGATTGTGCAAGGCCGCTTCGCCGCCTCCACCGGGTGTGGGGTTGGTCATGGTCAACACCGACTCTCCCGTGCCCAGCCCCCACACTCGGGTGGTGACTTCTTTGGCTGTGGCGTCTAGGCAGAGCGCCCGTCTCTGCCTGTCCTGGGCCCTTCCAAATGGCCGGGTCTTGACGGTTCCTGAGATGGCGGCCATGCGTGCGGTAGCACGCGACCTCACTCCAGGTACGACACCACCCCCTCCCTCTAGTCCCTTGGGGCCTTCTTATTGCGGTTCTCGATTTGTGGTTCTTGACTCGGTGCCGATGGCACACCTTGGCGACGTTACTTTGGATTGTGATATTGTGTTTCGGGGTGAGAAGGGCCCCCGACTTGAGCAGATTTCGGCCATTTGTGCCAGAGAGCGGCTCGATGGTGCACTTGCTGAGGCCCGGGCCCATGCTGAACAGCGGGCTGTGGATGCCTCGACCCCATATGGCTCTGGGCATAGAGAGCCCGGGGCTGGATCGGGCCTGAGCCGGCCGTCCAACCGGCTTGACACCCCAAGTGGCCCTCCAGTAGGGAGGGCCCTGGGGGAAGACCACCTACGTGACTCCATCCCTCTGAACAGACGATGGTAGTCCGAGGTGTTAGCGCTGACACGACAGGCGATGCCCCCATTAAGCGGGGGCGTTGCGGCCGTCCATCGAAACAAATGTCCATTCCCGCCCTGGGCGGGAGGGCTAGCTAGGCCCCACCCGAGGGGCCTAGTGATTCCAGCAAAGTTTCCATATGAAGCTCCTATGCTAGAACATTAGGGGCTTCGGCTGTGACGCCCCCGATTCAATCGTACACTAATCATGCATGCAAATGTGTACGATCAAGATCAGAGACTCACGGGAAGATATCACAACACAACTCTAAACACATAAAGAAGTCATACAAGCATCATAATACAAGCCAGGGGCCTCGAGGGCTCGAATACAAGTGCTCGATCATAGACGAGTCAGCGGAAGCAACAATATCTGAGTACAGACATAAGTTAAACAAGTTGCCATAAGATGGCTAGCACAAACTGGGGTACAGATCAAAAGAGGCGCAGGCCTCCTGCCTGGGATCCTCCTAACTACTCCTGGTCGTCGTCAGCGGGCTGCACGTAGTAGTAGGCACCTCCGGTGTAGTAGGGGTCGTCGTCTATGGTGGCGTCTGGCTCCTGGACTCCAGCATCTGGTTGCGACAACCAGGTAGAAGGGAAAGGGGGAAAAGAGGGAGAAAAGCAACCGTGAGTACTCATCCAAAGTACTCGCAAGCAAGGAACTACACTACATATGCATGGGTATATGTGTAAGGAGGCCATATCAGTGGACTGAACTGCAGAATGCCAGAATAAGAGGGGGATAGCTAGTCCTATTGAAGACTATGCTTCTGGCAGCCTCCGACTTGCAGCATGTAGAAGAGAGTAGATTGAAGTCCTCCAAGTAGTATCTCCAAGTAGCATCACCAGTAGCAACGCATAGCATAATCCTACCCGGCGATCCTCCCCTCGTCGCCCTGTGGAAAAGCGATCACCGGGATGTCTGTGGAACTTGGAAGGGTGTGTTTTATTAGGTATCCAGTTCTAGTTGTCATAAGGTCAAGGTACAACTCCAAGTCGTCCTGTTACCGAAGATCACGGCTATTCGAATAGATTAACTTCCCTGCAGGGGTGCACCACATAACCCAACACGCTCGATCCCATTTGGCCGGACACACTTTCCTGGGTCATGCCCGGCCTCGGAAGATCAACACGTCGCAGCCCCACCTAGGCACAACAGAGAGGTCAGCCCGCCGGTCTAAATCCTATGCGCGCAGGGGTCTGGGCCCATCGCCCATTGCACACCTGCATGTTGCGAGGGCGGCCGGAAGCAGACCTAGCAACCTCCATTACAAAGGAAGTCACGTTACGCGGTCCAATCCGGCGCGCGCCGCTCCGTCGCTGACGTCAAGAAGGCTTCGGCTGATACCACGACGCCGGGATACCCATAACTACTCCCACGTAGATGGTTAGTGCGTATAGACCAAATGACCAAACTCAGATCAAATACCAAGATCTCGTTAAGCGTGTTAAGTATCCGCGAACGCCGAACAGGGCCAGGCCCACCTGTCCCCTAGGTGGTCTCAACCTGCCCTGTCTCTCTGCCACAAAGATCCACACAAAGGGCCGTCGGGACAAAGGTCCTTTCAGCCCCCAATTCGTGAATCACTCGCGGGTACTCTTCGAGCTGACCCGACTTTAGTCACCATCTGTATAGTATGTATGAATGTATAGTATATACCCGTGATCACCTCCCGAGTGATCACGGCCCAATAGTATAGCAAGGCAGACTGACAAGAATATAGGGCCAATGATGATAAACTAGCATCCTATACTAAGTATTTAGGATTGCGGGTAAGGTATCAATGACTGTAGCAACAATGACAGGCTATGCATCAGAATAGGATTAACGGAAAGCAGTAACATGCTACGCTACTCTAATGCGAGCAGTATAGAGGAGAATAGGCGATATCTGGTGATCAAGGGGGGGGGGCTTGCCTGGTTGCTCTGGCAAGAGAGAGGGGTCGTCAACTCCGTAGTCGAACTGGGGCATCAGCATCGTCACGGGGTCTACCGAAGAGAAGAGGGGGGGAGAAACAGTAAATACATAGCAAGCATGTGCATGACAGGATAACAGGCAGAGCTAGACGTGTTCTAACGCGGTATGAGGTGATACCGGTGAAGGGGGGAAGCATCCGGGAAGTATTCCCGGGGTTCCGTGTTTTCGGGCAAAGGAGCCGAAGGGGGAAAGTTGCGAGTTCGATAGGTTAGGGGGGTGTGGCGGACGAACGGGTTGCGTATCCGGAATCGTCTCGTCGTTCTGAGCAACTTCCATGTTGAAAATAATTTAATCCGAGTTACAGATTAAAAGTTATGATTTTCTAAAGATTTTATTAATTTCTGGAATTTAATTAGTTATTTAAATTAATTCGAAAATGGAATAATGACATCAGCATGATGTCATGCTGACATCAGCAGTCAACAGAGTTGACTGGTCAACCTGACGTGTGGGTCCCACATGTCATACTCTGCTTATACTAATTAGGATTTAACTAATCTAATTATAGTTTAATTAATTATCAATAGTTAATTAGGTTAATTAAACAAGATTAATTAAGTTAATTAATTCACTAATTAACTAATTAATTAATTATTAATTTTATTAATTCATTTTTATTTTAATTCCTTTTTTTTATAAAACGTTCTGGGGCACGGGCCCCGTTTGTCATAGGCCCCTAGGGGCCTATCGGGTTCGGGCGTGCATGCGACGGGCGCCAGCCCGAATGGGCGCCCGCCCAAGCCAACTGGGGGAACGGCGAGGCGTCGCCGGCCACTGCAACGGGCGGCCGCAGTCGCCGGGGAAGGGAAGGGG
>NC_041392.1:437537445-437542853 GCF_002162155.2 Triticum dicoccoides | reverse complement strand
CTGTTGTTTTTGTTTTATTTTGTTTCCTTTCATTTGTTTCTTTTTATTTATTTTCCTTTCTGTGTTATTCAATTTAAAATATTTATGCATTTTCTAAAAATGTGTTTACTTCACCATAATTATCTATGCAATATTTGACACAGTCCGAACATTTTGTTTTAAAGTTTGAAAACTTTGTTTGTTTGCCAAAAATTCAAATTTGAATTCGAATCGTTTTGAACTAACGCGAGATTAGCGACAGTAACGGAGGTGACATGGCGTCATTAGCAGAGGTTACTGTAGCTTGCTTATCCGGGCGTCACATCGGCAACCTGGGCCGCTGACGCCAACTGATTGACTACATCCGGCAGGAAGATATCGACATAGTAGGTCTTCAGGAGATGGTTCGTCATGACTTTTCCATTCAGGAGTTATAGGGGCTCTCTCGACACCCATTTGCCTGGCAATGGCTGCCGGCGTCTGGGTTGTCTGGAGGCATACTCTTGGGGGTCAGGGAGGATTTCTTTTTAGTGGAGGATATGGACCGCAGGGAATTTTTCCTTAGTATGTCCATCACCGACCGACGTGTGAACCTCAGTTGGGAGGTGATCATTGTCTATGGCCCGGTAGATCACGGGCAGTCGACGGTGTTCCTGGCCGAGCTGCATTATAAGGTGGAATGTTGCATGACCCCAGTGGTGGTGGCGGGTGACTTCAACCTTATCAGACGTGAAGCGAACAAAATCTCGCCCAACATTGATCGACGACGTATGCGCATGTTCAACGACTCCATAGCTGAGATGGCCCTACATGAGATAGCCCGGGTAGGGGCTAGGTTCACATGGACAAATAAACAGATGGACCCTATCCGGAGTGTGCTGGATCAGGTCCTCGTGTCTATGCAGTGGGAGATTATGTTCCCACTATGTTCACTGCGGGCGGTCACATGGATCAGCTCTAACCACGTTCCACTGCTGTTTACATCAGGGGAAGGGTCTCCACCGAGATCTAGGCGCTCCCATTTTGAACCATCATGGCTTCTGTAGCCGGGGTTCGTCGAGATGGTTCAGGATCGTTGGATGCAGGCGTCAAATAACCCACCAAGGGTATTCTGTGCCACAGACGTTTGGCATCACTTCTCTAAAACCACCCGCCAGTTTATGCGGGGTTGGGGTGCCAACCTTGGTGCTGCCCTGAGGTCCCGCAAAGGGGCTCTATTGGACCAGATTAAGGCCCTGGACGCGACTACTGATTCAGCTGGTCTATCGGATAACGACTGGTTGCGGCGGTACTCCCTTGAAGCCTCCCTAATGGAGATCTTCAAGGGGGAGGAGCTGTTCTGGCAACATCAGGGGGGCAGAAGTGGTTCCTTCAAGGCGATGCTAACACTGCTTACTTCCAGGCAATCGCTAATGGGCGGCACAAGAAGTGCTCCATCCCGTGCCTTCGGGAAGGGGACACCCTTCTCGAGCACTTGGATGAGATTAGGACCCATATTTACACCTTTTTAAGGGGCTCTTCTCGGCGGAACCCTGGGGTGGGGTATCCTTGGTGGATGATTTCTGGCCCCTAGCGGACATGGTATCTGACAATGAGAATGCGGAACTAACTATCCTTTTCTCACCGGAAGAGGTGGGGAGGGTGATCGCCTCGATGAAGGCGGGGTCGGCACCGGGGCCGGACGGCTTGCCGGTTGCCTTCTTCCAGAAATTCTGGAATGTCCTAAAACATGTGATCATGCCAATGTTCCATGAATTCTACATCGGAACATTTGACATGGCGTGCATAAATTTTGGTCTCATCACCCTGATCCCCAAAGTAGTTTGGGCGACGGACATTCGCCAATTCAGACCTATCACAGTTATCAACGTTCTGGAGCGCATCTTCTCTAAAGTATGCGCGACTAGACTCGTGCCGGTAGCTGAGAGGATGAATCACCCACTTCAGACATCATTCCTAAAAGGGAGACAAATCCATGACGGGATTTCCCCCCTTCACGAGATTGTCCACGAGGTGCGATCGCATGGGCAGAAGGGTGTCTTTCTCAAGCTGGACTTCCAGAAAGCCTATGATCGGCTAGACTGGAACTTCCTGCGGCTAGTCATGCAGCGCGGAGGCTTCGAGGACAGATGGTGCAACTGGATTATGCAGTTGGTACGGTCTGGCAACACAACGATTAACATTAACAGTGAGGTGGGGCCATTCTTCTCGTCCTCTGCGGGAGTGAAGCAAGGGGACCTGATATCCCCCCGTCTCTTCAATCTCGCCGTAGACGCGCTGGCGGGAATCCTGGACAAAGCTAGGAGGGTTGGCCACCTCTCGGGAGTTGTTGGTCACCTCATTCCGAGAGGAGGGGTCACCCATATCCAATACGCTGATGAAACCATGATTATGGTGGGAGGATCCGCCCTCGACATAGTTAATCTTAAGTTCCTACTCCTGTGCTTTGAGGCTATGTCGGGACTCAAGATTAACTTTGAGAAGAGCGAGGTCATCATCTTGGGCTACCTTGCAGAGGACCAACAAAGGATTGTGGACAACCTAAACTGTAGACTAACCTCATTCCCCATTACCTACTCGGGGATGCCGATGGCAGATTCGAAGATCTTGACGAGTGCGTTCGATCCTTTAGTGGGGTGAGTGGCATCTCGGGGCGAGCCCTGGCGAGGACGGTTTACCTCCAAAGGGGCAAATCGATCCTTATTAGTTCCAATCTAGCGAGCCTCCCCATGTTCATGATGGGGATGTATATCCTACCGGAGGGCGTCCATAGTGCCTTCGATAAGGATCTCGCTAGGTTCTTTTGGCAGGCGGCCAATGGCCGCCCAAAAGTACCACATGGTAAAGTGGGCGGATATTTGCATGCCCAAAGACTGTGGTGGATTGGGCATCATTACCTCCCGTCGTATGAATGTTGCGCTCATGTTGAGATGGGTCTGGCGGATCTTATGCAGCGAGGGAGGACTATGTTTATGGCGCATTTAGGCGAAATACCTTAGGGGAGAACCGCTCTTGGCATGCAACCGGATGGATGGCTCACAATTATGGCGAGCCATCCAAAGGATCAAGGAGGACATTCGCCTAGGGATCTCCTTCTCCTTAGGGAACAGGAAAGGGATCCAATTTTGACTGGATCCCTGGCTGGGTACTGAGCCATTACGTGTTTCCTTCTCTGGCCTATTCTCGATATGTGTGGATCCGTCCCGCCTAGTGTCTACGGCTTTCGGAGCTGGACAGTGGAGCATCATGTTTCGTCGCACCTTTGGACAAGCCGAGAGTAACAACTGGACTAGACTGTGGGCCACCCTACCACTCGTGCTTCCGGATTATCCGGACACGGTATCATGGCGGCTCGCGTCGACGGAGGAGTTTTCAGTGAGCACGGCATACCATGCCCTTTGCCCGTCGCTTGCCACTCCCTAGATGTCCCCATTATGAAAAGCCCCTGTACCTTTAAAGATTAAGATTTTTGTTTGGCAACTTCTACGGGGTCACCTTCCCTCGGGGATAGAGGTACTTAAGCAACACGAACTTGGTGATGGTCTATGCCCTCTCTATGCGGTACCAGAGACTGGGACCCATATCCTCTTCTCGGGTACTATGGACGTACGTCCGCGAGGCGTTGGGGCCTGACTGGGAGGCACTAAATCTCGCGGAGTTTCTCCAACATAGAGCTTTACAGCCGTCACGACATCGCCGCCTATTTTGGCTTATTTTTGTGGCGATGTCGTGAACTCTTTGGACGACTAGGAATAAGATGGTGATCGAGAAGGTTTTTCTAAGGAAGGCATCTGACTCCTTCAAATTCTTTGCTTTCCTGCAGCACTGGCACCCGCTCTCAAGGCAGTGTGATCGCGATCGACTTGGCTTGATGATGGATGCGCTTTTGGCTCCGGCGCGTCGACTATCGTCCTCGTAGTGCCGCTACGGGGTTGCCACTAGGTGGTTTTTTCTTTTTTATTTCTTTTATACTTTCTTGGGTTTGACTGTGCTGTGGCCCCAGTCGTTATCTGTCGGGTGTTGTTCGAACATGGATTATATGGATCGTTGCTCTATTTATAAAGCAGGGCGAAAACCTATTTCGAGAGAGCCAAAACATTGCGCGTGCAAATCTAATATATCTTAGGATTATGAGGCTGCCCGTAATGGGAGTATCATACATAGTATCATGTATGCCAACTAAGCAATTTTGATGAAGTGCATAATATTAAATGAAGAAAGAGAGACTTGAGTATCATACTAAATGATGTGCTACTTTGTGTCATGCATGGCAATAAATATAGTCCTCTATGATAACAACATTTGAAACTATGCATTACGGATGTAGTATCATATGCATGATACTAGTTTTTGTTGAGGGGAAAACCAAGCTTTATTCATCAAATACCACAGATACATCGTTGGTCATGGAATTGGCCAAACCAAATGTGATGTCCCAGACCAAGGGTAAGAGAGTGCTTGGCTAGTTTATGAGCCTCTATATTGACCCTATGACTTTCAAAAATAAAATTACAATTGGAAAGTGTTGCTTGGAGCTTGATTTCCCTAATGATCGCTCCATATCTTCCTGCTGAATCGCTCTTTATATCCATAACTACTTGCTTGCAATCCGAAGAGTCTATCATGTTCCGAACATGTATATCCGCGCAAGTGCTAGGGCTTCCCTCACCGCGATGGCTTCAAGTGTAGCTGGGTCCTGAACCCCTACTATTACCAGCGCTAAACTGCCAATAAAATTACCATCGCCATCTCTACAAATAGCTGAAACAGCCCCGCCTCTGCCTTGGTGGGTTGCTGCATCAACATGGATTTTGTGAGAGCCCGTCGGTGATGCCTTGGGCCTCAGAGCTCGTCCTTGAACTGGAGTTACAGTTTGCCTTGTCTCTTCCTTTTTAGAGATCATTCCAAGTTCTTCAATAAACCTATTGACAAAGGAGTATGTCACATGAGGGCTTTGAAATATACCTTCCTGAATTGCCTTCCGACGAGCTGCCCAGATCGCCCACAATGTAACTGAAAGTTTCACAAACATGTCATGTGAGAAAAGCTCCATCAATGTGAACAACCAGTTCTTTGCGCCGGGCTCCGTGGTTGATATCAATTGTTGTGTCATCTCATCATCGACCAGGACCCAGATGCATCGTGACATCGTACAGTTCATAAGTGAATGTCTCTATAAATCTGGCGCTCCACATATACCGCATTGCCGGTGAGTCTGTCATGTGCCGGTGATACTAGTATATAATACTCCCCCAGTCCGAGGAAAGACAGCCCATGTTTGGCTTAGGCCCACGTATATCGGCCACTTACACTGACGTACGGGCCACGTTTTTTGTTTTTCAGGGAACGTACGGATCACGTCTTTGTGACCCCCGTCTGCGCAGAACTACGAGATCCATCTCTCGATCTGAGCCGCGTAAAACCCTAGC
>NC_041392.1:437533052-437537088 GCF_002162155.2 Triticum dicoccoides | reverse complement strand
CGCCGCCGCCGCCACCTCCATGGACACTTCCCTGGCTGCCGCCGCTGTCACCGCAGAGGCCTCCGCCCCCGCCGCGGCATCAACGGAACCTTCCGCGGCTCCTGATGCCTCCCCTGCAGCCTCCTCCTCCTCCGCTGCCGCCGCCGTCGCCGAAGACCTCGCGGGGGGCGTGGCGGCATTGAGCCTGGACGAGCGGTTCGACTTGCTGATGAGCATAGGCGAGGAGTGTATTCAGCCTGACGAGCTCAAGCGGCTGCTGCAGAACAAGCCCGTCCCTATCTGCTACGACGGGTTCGAGCCCTCTGGCCGAATGCACATTGCCCAGGTTCGACGGAAACTTACCGCCTTCCCATCTAATAACTTCGGATCGAATGTGCGACTCGGTCAGGAGCATCCAGGAGGATACCTTCGGTTGTCAGGAAGAGTTCTTGGACAGGAATCTCGGATTTCAACTAACATCGTTACCAAATTTATGAGTGCAGTATATGACTATCAAGTGTGCTGTTACCTGTTCGGGTGGTGTTATCATGTTCATTCATGTTGTGATATGTGTCTACAGTCGTACTCTAGGTCTTTGTTGACCAGCTAATTTAATACCCAAACAAGAAGGTTATCACTTAGCATGGTATTACCTAGCTGGATGCTTACACTAGATGTATGCCTAGCCTACTTATTTCTGCTATCCATAAAACTAGGGAGTAGTCGAATTTTGATTTTTTTTCTAACTCTTAATCATATGTGCAATTGTGCATCAGATTAGTTAAATAGCATGTGCTGATTATAGATGACTGGGTGGTTATATTTGTGCTAGTAGTTTTTGGTTAAACTGCTGAAGTCTTTGAAGAATAAGAAACCAAAAGAAAAGTGTTAGTTCAGAGAACAAAGAGAGAGTGTGCAAAATAGTAGCATAAATAAAACTAGAAAGAAGTCAGCAATAAAAGCTCCTGAAAATAAGGAGCACTATCCTGATTCGTTCTGTATGGGAGCGCCAGTAGGTTGTGGTTATAATACCCAGCCTTGATTTCTCCGGCTCTGTCAAACTAGAAAGATTAGTGAGTTTACCGCTCCCATATTTCGTTGCTTTGTTGTTCCATAAGATTAATAATAAGAATGAAACATCCTAGTATAAATGTTAATCTTACACGTGCCTTCAGCAATTCTTGATGTGCTTCCACAATTATTATGATGCCAGTACTACACATTGTGAAAATGGTTACTTTAGTGATGCAATGAGGCCAATATGCGCAAACTGTCAGATTGCAAGACCTGATAGGACTTGCTGGTGATAGACATTCTCATGTATTGTATTCACAGGGTGTTGTGAAGACAATTAATGTTAACAAGATGATCAGAGCGGGATGCAAAGTGAAAATCTGGATAGCAGACTGGTTTGCACAGCTAAACAACAAAATGGGTGGTGATCTGAAAAAAATCCAGACTGTCGGGCGCTACATGATTGAAATATGGAAAGCAGCTGGTATGAACCTTGATGGTGTTGAATTCTTATGGTCTTCAGAGGAAATTAATAGGCGTGCAAATGAATACTGGCCACTTGTAATGGACATTGGCAGGAAAAATAATATCAAAAGAATAACGAGGTACGGCCATTTAAATTGCATATGCATCCAGATGATTCTTGACTTCCAAAGTTCGAACTCAAACATAATTTTGCCATTTCATTTTTCCTTACTTCACAGGTGTTGTACGATTATGGGTCGCTCTGACAATGAGGAATTGACTGCTGCACAGATCTTCTATCCTTGCATGCAGTGTGCTGATATATTCTTCCTGAAGGTTAGTATATTTATATTGCAGACACCGCTCTGTAAAATTTTAGTTTAACCATTCACATAATTTAAGTAAGGCTATTGATATATTTCTATTTCACTCGATATTGTAGGGTGGTATACCTTTATTCTAGATTTTTAGATTGTCATTGATTCTCTCTAATCTGTTTCTGTTTGTAGGCGGACATATGCCAGTTGGGTATGGACCAAAGGAAGGTTAACATGTTAGCAAGGGAATATTGCGATGACATCAAAAGGAAAAACAAGCCAATTATTCTGTCACATCGTATCCTGATCTGCCACTGCTGTGTTGTTTATTTTTTTTCTGCAGTGTGTTTTGTCTTAATATATTGATATATGTGTCTCGGTGGTTATGTCGTTAGAATTCCTTTGTAGTGTGTCATTGCCAGGTCGTATAATTTTTTTTGTTCCTTAACATGAATTACAGATATGCTCCCCGGTTTCAAAGAAGGCCAGGAGAAGATGTCAAAGAGTGATCCGACATCGGCTATCTTTATGGAAGATGATGAGGTTCTAAATTTTCTCTTCATGAACAACCTTTATTTATTTCAAAAGCTTATGCCACCTAATCATTCCATACAACCTCATCCAGAGATGTTTGAATGTTGAAAGATATTACTTGGCTAGGATATTGTAGGGTATGGTCCTTGTTTGCCATGCAAGAAAATGAAGCCCTAACCAGCATATTTGGATGTTAGGTTTGGCGATTTAAAAAATACTTCTACTCTTGATATGCGTAGACATGTTATTTCTAGTATTTTTAGAAGTTCTACCACTTCAGTCTGGTCTGCACTGTGTTCATCATTTGCTTAGAACTTGTCTTTGTCGTTCAATTGATCTTGTAGATGGCATGTGGTCATGATATTATCAATTTATCAAGCTGGAATTTATAGAGCAAAATTTGTTTGTCAAGGTTTTGCCCTTTTCCTGAGCTGATATTGTACCCTAACCAAATTTATTGCAGGCTCAGGTAAATTTGAAGATAAAGCAAGCTTTCTGTCCTCCCAAAATTGTTGATAAAAATCCGTGCCTGGAGTACATCCAGTACATTGTTTTCCCTTGGTTTGACAAGTTTGAGGTTGTCCGCAAAGAAAACAATGGCGGTAACAAGTAATATTCTTTTCTTGGACTTACTAAAAATTTAAAAATCTTATCTGTGTTGGTTGAATAAACACACACACCTTAGTTAATCTCTGTTGAAAGTTTTGTACTATTGACTTTTTTTTGTTTGGAGTTATAACCATGCTTGCTTTGAAACAGGACATTTTTAACCATGGATGAGCTTGTTGCTGATTATGAAGCGGGTGATTTGCATCCTGCCGACGTTAAACCTGCTTTGGCGAAAGCGATCAATGAAATATTGAAGGTAATAGTTTTTATCATGTTTTTTTTCTTCAGTAAGGTGGTGCAGTCTTTCACGAGTCATTAACTTATGCACTCTCAGAGCATTACCAGTTTCTGTTTGTTTTTTGATTTGTTCCACTGCTGTATTTTTCATAATTCATTATTTAGTAAATTGTATTGTGAATTTGTAATGCCTGAGATGGTTTCTGTTATTTTTTTATCATTCTGTCGCTGCATATCTCATATTTTGTGCCATACCTGGCAAATAGTGTCGATGGATTACTTTTATTGTGGAGGTGTCAATCTTGTGGCCTATTAATGCAATTATTAATCTGGACACCTGTGTTTTCTTTTCAATCAAGTTCCTTTTTAGAGATATACTACTCCCATCTGAAAATATAAGACGTTCTTTCAGTTCAATTTGAACTGCAAAAACATCTTATATTTTGGGACGGAGGTAGTAATTTGTAATGTCTCATATTTATTCATGTATAGATTTGTTTGGCCTAATACCATTTTATACTTTTCAGCCTGTTCGTGACCACTTCAACAGCAGCAGTGAAGCCAAAATTCTCCTCAATACTGTTAAGGTACAACTTTGTACCCACTTGCATGAATGAATGTTAAAATAGAATGCTGGCTGTTATCTGGTTATGTAACTTACTCCAGACACATTAAGACTTTGCAACTTATTTCATCCTCATCCCCTGTGCTTCTGCTCTGAAGTGAATGATAACAGCAAGTTGCCGGTTTCATTTTGAAAAAATGGTATATATCTAGATAAATTTCCCCCGATTCTGACAATGGGTTAATATATTTCCCCTGAATCTAACGAATGGAATTTTGATTTCTAGTACATTATCAGTATCTTGAGCCATTTTTTT
>NC_041392.1:437473537-437532626 GCF_002162155.2 Triticum dicoccoides | reverse complement strand
TGTCCCCACCTGAATATATTACTCAAAGCAGCGGAACAAACCGCAATTGTTATAAGAATTACATAGGCACGTTGACACATGAGGACAGGAAAGAACGCTACGAGAACACGTCTTCACTATATCCGTTTGCTTTTTGACCATGTTGTCGGTGATATTTTATTCAGTAGGCATAGCTGTGCATACTTGAGTGCATTTGTTCAGTTTGACTTCGAATGTGTGTTTTGCAAGGAATTTAATCAATACTCTTTCTCACGGTAATCAATACTTCAAACTCTTATGGGTTCTAGATATATCTGTGAGTACTTTGCAAGGAATTTAATCCGGACACCTACTCTTTTGCAGAAGTACAGGGTAAGCAATTGAGGAGCAAATACCTTCCTGGTCATTACATGGACACCCAACAGACAATGGAAGCATACACATTTTGGTTGGCAGAGTTTCGTGGGCACAATTTTTGGCAATACTAATACCTCTATTGCTGATATGCATCAGAAACTGTCGTGATTATGTTGATCAGTGTACAATATCTTTGCGTGTCACCTTCAATTGAGAAGTTATAAGACGCTTGGCGTGACATTGTAGCTAACATTTAAGGTAAACGCATTAAATCAGGCGACTGATTTTGTCAATTGTCAGTCCGTTCAATAGGGTCTGTGCATTTGCGTGGCCCTTACTAGCGCATTGACTGGCATGCTTCCATACGAGTTTGGTTCTTGTTTCGGTTCGTTTGGTTTCAAGTGCCCAGGCTTGTGTCACATCGTTTGGTTGCTCGCGTTTTGGAGTTTTGCACTATCTAGCAGATACGCTATATCCTTGCCGGCCTGTAATTTTTTTGAATTTTGCTTGTAAATCTTTACACGCAGTCCAAGCCTGCCCGTCAGCTATATATACGTGGTTGGGGGCTTTTTATGGTTCGCGTATGGGATAAGCTCTGCCGCAGTCCGTCCCTCTCGTCTCCTTAGCTTTCTTTGGTAAGCAATTAGTCTGCTCGTTTCTTTTCGTTTCTCGCGAATCCAAGGCTGGTGGTGTTCGCCGGCGTGGCGGGTTGTCGCCGTGTAACCTTGCTTGGAATGACGCGGCCGCGCGTGGGATGGCTTCCATGAGGTCCTTTTCCCGCACATGTAGGTGTTGGGGGGGCGGCGGATGCGGAGCTCCTTGCCGCAAAGTGCATGGTGGTGGCCGGAGAAGAAGGAGCCGTCGATAGGCTTGCTACCGTAAAGGGAGGATCACGCTTACACCCATGCTTGCTGCAAGTCGGCGGAGGAGTTCTACCCCGACCTTGATGATTGAGTCGGCCTTCCTAGGTTTCAATGTTTAGCTATGTATATGAACTTCGGTTGTGTTGTGAACTTTGTAGCGCGAATTGGTTTTTTAAATTTACAGAATGAACTATGGTGGATTAGTTCAGCTGGGACCTTAAAGTTCCCGCAAAAATCGTTTCAGGGGGACCCTAAAACAATTTTGCAGTATCGGTTTATACAGTCTACTAGAGTTGCTCTTATGTGTTTGGATGCACATGCACTATAATTTAGCTTGATATGATTACCTTAGCACATCAACATGGTGAGCTTATTAGCTATCATCGTGACTAGTGTTGTCATTGTATGTTACATAGGAGCAAAACCACAATGGCGGCGAATTGGACAAAGATTATGAAGTTTTTCTGCCCATTTGACCAGATCTAACGTGTGCACTCGTGCCTATTGTTTAAAGTAATCATCTCCTCTATCAAACGTTCTATAGCGCAATCATTTATTTGTGTGTGACATGTCTGACTTTTGGATCCCTCCCCGAGTACACCATATAACCATCACTGCTAGATCACCATACTCGTGATTCCTTTACTAACCTCTCTTTTTTTAGGTTCATATAACCCAAAAAACAGTTATGTACAAAAAAAAAGAAATTACAAGGTGATGGATGAATCCATCTATCCAACGCCTTTTTTAGGAAACATAATAATGATTAAGAATCAGACTAGTCTTGACTCAATTCATCCTTGAAGAACTTGATGTAGTTGCTGCTTAGCTCTATATTTGAGCAGCTCTAGATCTTTCCTGACTTATAATTTCTAAGAGGTGATGCTGGGGTTTATACGCTTGAATATTATGTTATTTCTCTGCATCCAGATATGCCAACAACTCGTAATAACTATGCTCATAGCCAAGCCAAAGGGTAGTTCGTTCAAAGCCAAGTTGATTTCCTAGAGAACCGAAGTATCTCCTTTTCTTTGTTGGGAGTGGTCATATCCCAACATTGCAGGGCAAACTTATAATCCCAGAAAAGGTGAAGGGGGGGGGGGTCTCATCCACATTCTCATTGCAAAGTTCACATAGGTAGGATGGTAGATAGGACTTTCTATGGAGAAGGTTTCTGGTATTCAATATTTCAAGTGCAAGAAACCAGCAGAAGATTTTGTATCTCTGGACAACTGAAGATTTCCAAATCTTGTTAAAAATGGGAGAAACCATTCCCCCCTGCATTAGAGTCTTGTACAACTTGGCAGCCGGAAATTTAATAGAGTTCCAAGTATACTGCCATGTATCATCATTGTTGGAGAATCTGGTCTGATTCATTGTTAATTGCACTTCTTGGAATTGATCAAAGGCCTGAATAGACAGTGGCCTGTACAAAATTTCTTCAAAGCTTTCAGTCTCAGCCACTTGCCGAACAGAGATGGATTTATCAATGGCAAAAGAGAATAATTCAGGATATTGGATATTAAGAGGTGTATTGTTCCAATTGTCATGCCAGAAAAGAACAGATCTTCCTTGTCCCACAGTGCAAGAGGCCTAGGATTTGAACTCAGGGAGTAATTTCAAGATTGCTTTCCACCAAAATGAACCCATTGGTCTGTCAGTGGGTGCACTATTGGGATAGTAAGTGTTCCAAATCAAGTGAACATGAACCCATGGCAGATCATGTATGTTGAGAAACTTGTGTAAATGTTTCATGAGTAGTGCTTTGTTGTGTGTGGCAACATCAAGAACTCGAAGACCACCTTGATCTTTGGGTTTGCAAACTTCTGTCCAAGCAACCAGAGGAGGGTCCTGTTCCTCCATACCGTATTTCCTCCAGAAGCAATGTCTGATGTATTTGTTGACTTGATCAATCACAGAAGTTGGGGGGGGGGGGCAGAGCTCATAAGGAATGTTGGCATGCTTGAGAAGGCACTTTTGATCAAAGTCGGTTTTCCCCATAGGATAGCAGAGTGGAACAACAAGTGAGTCTCCTCTCAATTCTTTGCATCACAAGGATGAAATCTTGAACTTTTGGTATGCTAGTGCCAAGAGATAGCCCTAGATATGTAAATGCGAAACTGCCCGCAGCACAACCCAGAATGTTAGCCAGAAGATGAGTTCTCTGGGGGTTAACATTGATGGGAACCAGAATTGATTTAGAGTAGTTAACCCTGAGTCCAGTGTAGGCTGAGAAGTGCATCAGGAGATTTCCAGTTTGCTGGATTTGCAAGGGACATGCAGGCAGCAAAAGAACAGTGTCATAATCATATTACACCATAGGGAAATCATTTCTTATGTTAAGAGAGGAATCATTCATTTTTTATTTCATTGCCTCATTGAAGATGGACTGCAATATGTCAGCAGCAAGCACAAAAATGAGAGGGACAGAGGGTCTCCTTGCCCGACACCTCTCGTGCATAAAAATTGCTTCTCTGGAATACCATTGAGGAGGATAGAGGAGTGCCCAGAGCTAAAGATCATGTCCATCCATTGCATCTATCTAGGGCCAAAACCTCTGGCTATCATTATATCCCTCAAGGCTTGGTACTCAATCATGTTAAAGGCTTTTTCAAAGTCAAGCTTTAGGATAATGATCTCTTTCCCTGACTGGTGGCATTGATGCAAGTACTCATATGTCCAGGCCAAGCAGTCCCGAATAGACCTTGCTTGAGAAAACCATATTGACTCTTGTGGATAACTTGTAGGATTACTTTCTGCAGTTTGTTTGCTAGAAACTTTGTGATGATCTTGATAAAAGCAATTGAGAAGAGATATAGGTCTGAAATCACTTGCAGTCATAGGGCAGTCAATTTTTTTGGGATGAGAGTGATGTAAGAGGAATTGATGCTCTGGATGTTGACTTTTTCCATGATAGAAATATGTAATGAGGCTGTAGAAATCTTCTGCAATAATGTCCTAGCAAGCCTTGCTAAAGTTGGTGTTAAATCCATCAGGGCCCGGTGCTTTGTCAGGAGGAAGCTCATTGACTACAACATCAATCTCAGATTTGGTAAAAGGCTCCTCTAGCAAAACTAGATCTTGATGCACGCTTCTCAATAAGGCTCTCAAGGTGTAGCAAGTTATGGGCGGGTACAGTGGTACCAAGTCTTTGTTTGAAAGCTCTCCATAGGATTGTCGCTTTGCTATCATGATCAGACTGTTCCCAACCTTGTTCATTCTGGAGTACAACAATATGGTTATTTCTGAATTTGATTATGACTTTTGCTTTTAGGAATTTTACATTAGTTTCCCCTTGGATATCCATCTGGTCGTAGACCTCTATTTCCAATACACTTGTTATGAGTCAAGCAGCTCCAGTAAGTGTTCTTTGAGAACCAATCTAGCCTCCCATTCATGTGGGGCCAGATTTCTGAATTCTTCAATAGTGTCAAAGAAGAGAATTACCGAGTTTGTATCCTGGATGGCTGTTGCAAGTTGAGAAATATTTTTGGACCAAATTTTAAGTCCCATTTTGAGCCTCTTGAATTTTGCAGCAAGTCTTTTAGCACTGTCTAATTCTTGGATGTTCTGGTTCCAAATATGCTTGACCGTGTCTTTGAAATCATGGTGATTTAACTGGAAGTTCTCAAACCTAAAGATTGGAGATTTAGGGATTTTTGTGTCCACTTTTATTACACATGGTGTATGATCTGAAATGGGTTTGGCCAGGGGGGAGAAATGGTGTTGGGGTAGTTTAGGGTCCAGGACTCAGATGAGAAAATCCAGTCAAGTTTTTCTAAGAGTGGTGCCTGTTGCATGTGCTCCATGTGTAGCTTCTATTTGTCAAAGGTATTTCAGCCAGGGCTTGTGAACTGATAGCATCATTACAGGAAAGCATGTCCTGAGTGTCTGCTCCTGCTTTTTTTGTTGGGGAATGTTGCATGGAAAACAAAACAATTTCTACGCACACGCAAGATCTATTCATGGAGATGCATAGCTACGAGAGGGCAAGATCATCTACATACCCCTTGTAGATCGCTAAGCGGAAGCGTTTATCAATGCAATTGATGTAGTCGTACACCTTCATGATCCGTACCGATCAAGCACTGAACGCACAACACCTCCGCGTTCAGCACACGTTCAGCTCGATGACGTCTTTGCCTTCTCGATCCAGCAAGAGAGGCGAAGTAGTAGATGAGTTCTGGTAGCATGATGACGGTGACGGTGGTGGTGAAACTATTCCACAGGGCTTCGCCAAGACCAACGGTTTAGGGCGGAGGACGAAAAGAGGGAGAGGGGGCACCGCACATGGGGTTCCCAAAAGAGAGGTGGATTCAACCTTCTCACTCATGGGGTGCCCAAATATAGTTTTCATCTTTTCATAGGTATCTATGGGATCCCCCACAAGAAAAACTTCTTCAAAAATAGAATCTAAAACTTGCTTGAATGAAGAGGGTAAGCCAACATAAAAGCTTTTCAAGTATATTTCGATATGATATTGGGGCACATAGCTGGCTCGGATCCTTAATAACCTATCCCAAGCATCTTTTAAAGACTCATCAAGTAAATAACGAAAAATTCCGGGATCATCTTCATCGAAATTATTCAAACCCTCATTGATAACCCCGGTAGGTCTTTCCATAACATCATTATTTATGAGCTTAGAAAGAACAGAGGGACTATCCAAAGCACTGAAGCTCGGGAGAGAACCCTTAGCCCTTTTTGATTCAGCCATGGCGAAAGAAAAGCAAAAGGAAAAGAGGCGAATAAAACGGCAAAGGTGAAGTGGGGGAGAGGAAAACGAGAGGCAAATGGAAAATAATGTAATGTGAGGGATAATAGTTTGTGATGGGTACTTGGTATGTCTTGACTTGATGTAGATCTCCCCGGCAACGGCGCCAGAAATCCTTCTTGCTACCTCTTGAGCACTGCCTTGGTTTTCTCTTGAAGAGGAAAGGGTGATGTAGCAAAGTAGCGTAAGTATTTCCCTCAGTTTTTGAGAACCAAGGTATCAATCCAGTAGGAGACTACACGCAAGTCTCTCATACCTACACAAACAAATAAGAACCTCGCAACCAACGCGATAAAGGGGTTGTAAATCCCTTCATGGTCACTTACGAGAGTGAGATCTGATAGATATAATAATAATAAGATAAATATTTTTGGTATTTTTATGATATAGATTGGAAAATAAAGATTGCAAAATAAACAGTAATAGAAATAGCTATTTGACGGGAGATTAATATAATGGAGAATAGATCCGGGGGCCATAGGTTTCACTAGTGGCTTCTCTCAAGATAGCATAAGTATTACGGTGGGTGAACAAATTACTGTCGAGCAATTGATAGAAAAGTGCATAATTATGAGAATATCTAGGCATGATCATGTATATAGGCATCACGTCTGCGACAAGTAGACCGAAATGATTCTGCATCTACTACTATTACTCCACACATCGACCGCTATCTAGCATGCATATAGAGTATTAAGTTCATAAGAATAGAGTAACACATTAGGCAAGATGACATGATGTAGAGGGATAAACTCAAGCTATATGATATAAACCCCATCTTTTTCTCCTCGATGGCAACAATACAATACGTGCCTTGCTGCCCCTGCTGTCACTGGGAAAGGACACCACAACATTGAACCCAAAGCTAAGCACTTCTCCCATTGCAAGAAAGATCAATCTAGTAGGCCAAACCAAACTGATAATTCGAAGAGACTTGCAAAGATAACCAATCATACATAAAATATTTTAGAGAAGAATCAAATATTATTCATAGATAAACTTGATCATAAACCCACAATTCATCGGATCTCGACAAACACACCGCAAAAAGAGTTACATCAAATAGATCTCCAAGAAGATCGAGGAGAACATTGTATTGAGATCCAAAGAGAGAGAAGAAGCCATCTAGCTAATAACTATGGACCCGAAGGTGTGAAGTAAACTACTCACACATCATCGGAGAGGCTATGGTGTTGATGTAGAAGCCCTCCGTGATTGATTCCCCCTCTGGCGGAGCTCCGAAAATGGCCCCAAGATGGGATCTCTTGGGTACAGAAGATTGCAGCCGTGGAAATAGGTTTTCGTGGTGCTCCTGGATGTTTTTGGGGCATATGGATATATATAGGAGGAAGAAGTAGGTCGGTGGAGTCACGAGGGGCCCACGAGGGTGGGGGCGCGCCCAGGGGGGTAGGCGCGCCTCCCTTCCTCATGGCCTCCTCGTTGATTTCTTGACGTCCACTCCAAGTCCCCTGGATCATGTTTGTTCCAAAAATAACTCTCCCGAAGGTTTCATTCTGTTTGGATTCCGTTTGATATTCCTTTTCTGTGAAACACTAAAATAGGCAAAAAAACAGCAATTTGCACTGGGCCTTGGGTTAGTAGGTTAGTCCCAAAAATAATATAAAAGTGTATAAATAAGCCCATTAACATCCAAAATAGATAATATAATAGCATGGAACAATAAAAAACTATAGATACGTTGGAGACATATCACCAACATACATAACTCATATAGTACTATATTGTCAACGAACGTTAAGCATGCGGACCCTACGGGTTCGAGAACGATGTAGACATGACTGAGATGCTTCTCTGGTCAATAACCAATAGCGGGACCTGGATGCCCATATTGGTTCCTGCATATTCTACAATGATCTTTATTGGTCAAACCTTTATGACAACATACGTAGTTCCCTTCGTCTGTCAATATGTTACTTGCCCGAGATTCGATCGTCGGTATCCCTGTACCTAGTTCAATCTCATTACCTACAAGTCTCTTTACTCATTCTGTAATACATCATCTTGTAACTAACTCCTTAGTCACTTTGCTTGGAAGCTTCTTGTGATGCTGTATTTCGAGAGGGCCCAAACATACCTCTCCGTCATATGGAGTGACAAATCCCAATCTCGATTCATGCCAACTCAACAGATACCTTCAGAGATACCTGTAGAGCACCTTTATGATCACCCAGTTACGAAGTGACGTTTGATATCACACAAGGTATTCCTCCGGCATCCGGGAGTTGCATGATCTCATGGTCGAAGGACTATGTATTTGACATTAAGAAAGCAGTAGCAATAAACTGAATGATCATATGCTAAGTTAACGGATGGGTCTTGTCCATCACATCATTCTCCTAATGATGTGATCCTATTATCAAATGACAACTCATGTCTATGGTTAGGAAACCTTAACCATCTTTTGATCAACGGGCTAGTCTAGTAGAGGCTTACTAGGGACTTGCTATTTGCTTATATATTCACACATGTATTTAAGTTTCCAATCAATACAATTATCGCATGAATAATAAACCTTTACCATGATTAAGGAAATATAATAATAACCACTTTATTATTGCCTCTAGGGCATATTTCCAACAGTCTCCCACTTGCACTAGAGTCAATAATCTAGATTACATGCATAGTAATGAATCTGACACCCATGGAGTCTTGGTGCTGATCATGTTTTTCTCGCGAAAGAGGTTCAATCAACGGGCCTGCCACATTCAGATCCGTATGTATTTTACAAATTTCTATGTCTCCATCCTTGAACTTTTCACAAATGGAGTTGAAGCATCTCTTGATGTGTTTGGTTCTCTTGTGAAACCTGGACTCCTTGGCTAAGGCAATTGCTCCAGTGTTGTCACAAAAGATTGTCATTGGACCCGATGCACTGGGTATTACACCCAGATCGGATATGAACTCCTTCTTCGAGACTCCTTCATGCGCTGCTTCTGAAGCAGCTATGTACTCCGCTTCACATGTAGATCCCACCACGACGCTTTGCTTAGAGCTGCACAAACTGACAGCTCCACCATTCAATATAAATACGTATCCATTTGTGATTTATAGTCATCCAGATCTATGTTGAAGATAGCATTGACGTAACCCTTTATGACAAGCTCTCCGTCACATCCATAAACGAGAAAAATATCCTTGGTCCTTTTCAGGTAGTTCATGATATTCTTGACCGCTGTCCAGTGATCCACTCCTGGATTACTTTGGTACCTCCTTGCCAAACTTATGGCAAGGCACACATCAGGTTTGGTACACAACATGACATACATTATAGATCCTATGGCTAAGGCATAGGGAATGACTTTCATTCTCTCTCTATCTTCTGTCGTGGTCGGACTTTGAGTCTGACTCAATTTCACACCTTGCAACATAGGCAAGAACCCTTTCTTTGACTGGTCCATTTTGAACTTCTTCAAAACTGGGCTTGTATATTCCAACGATGGGCTTCCTCAAAATGCCCTAGGTCTTCATGAGCAAGCAAGTTGGATGCATACCCACTTGGTTTTCTTTTTGAGCTTTCATAAACTTATAGCTCTAGTGCATCCGTTGCATGGCAATCCCTACTCACTCACATTGATATCTATTGATGGGAATATCCATAGCCCATTGATACGCCTAGTTGATGTGAGACTATCTCTTTATTTTTTGTCTTCTCCACAACCACCTTCTATTCCACCTATAGTGCTATGTCCATGGCTCACGCTCATGTATTGCGTGAAAGTTGAAAAAGTTTGAGAACATCATAAGTATGAAACAATTGCTTGGCTTGTCATCGGGGTTGTGCATGATTTGAATATTTTGTGTGATGAAGATGGAGCATAGCCAGACTATATGATTTTGTAGGGATAACCTTTTTTAGCCATGTTATTTTGAGAAGACATAATTATTTTGTTAGTATGCTTGAAGTATTATTGTTTTATGTCAATATTAAACTTTTGTTTTGAATCATACGGATGTGAACATTCATGACACAATAGAGAAAATTACATGGATAAATATGTTAGGTAGCATTCCACATCAAAAATTCTGTTTTTATCATTTACCTACTCGAGGACGAGCAGGAATTAAGCTTGGGGATGCTTGATACGTCTCCAACGTATCTATAATTTTTGATTGTTCCATGCTATTATATTATATGTTTTGGATGTTTTATATGCATAAATATGCTATTTTATATTATTTTTGGGACTAACCTATTAACCTAGAGCCCAGTGCCAGTTCCTATTTTTCCTTGTCTTAGAGTTTCACAGAAAAGGAATACCAAATGGAGTCCAAATGGAATGAAACTTTTGCGATGATTTTTCTTGGACCAGAAGACATCGAGAGGTCTTGGAGTGCATGTCAGGAAAGCCACGAGGCAGCCACAAGGCCGGGAGGCGCGCCTAGGGGGGTAGGGCGCGCCCCCACCCTTGTGGGCCCCTCATGATTCCACCGGCCTATTTATTCCGCCTATATATTCTCAAATATCCCAAAACCTTCCAGGGGAGCCACGAAACAACTTTTCCACCGTCGCAACCTTCTGTACCTATGAGATCCCATCTAGGGGCCTTTTCCGGCGTACTGCCGAAGGGGGATTCAATCATGGTGGGCTTCTACATCAATACCATTGCCTCTCCGATGAAGCGTGAGTAGTTTACCACAGACCTACGTGTCCATAGCTAGTAGCCAGATGGCTTATTCTCTCTCTTTGATTCTTAATACCATGTTCTCCTCGATGTTCTTGGAGATCTATTCGATGTAATACTCTTTTGCGGTGTGTTTGCCGGGATCCAATGAATTGTGGATTTATGATCAGCTTATCTATGAATATTATATGAATCTCCTCTGAATTATTATATGCATGATTTGATATCTTTGCAAGTATTTTCGAACTATCGATTTGGTTTGGCCAACTAGATTGGTTTTTCTTGCAATGGGAGAAGTGCTTAGCTTTAGGTTCAATCTTGCGGTGCTCGATCCTAGTGACAGAAGGGGAACCAACACGTATTGTATTGTTGCCATTGTGGATAACAAGATGGGGTTTTCATCATATTGCTTGAGTTTATCCCGCTACATCATGCCATATTACTTAGTGCGTTACTCTGTTCTATGAACTTAATACTCTAGATGCAGGCAGGAGTCGGTCTACTTGATACAGACGTGATGCCTATATTCATGATCATTGCCTTAGATATCGTCATAATTATGCGCTTTTCTATCAATTGCTTGACAGTAGTTTGTTCACCCCCCATAATATTTTCTATCTTGAGAGAAGCCTCTAGTGAAACCTATGGCCCCCGGGTCTACTTTCCATCATATAAGTTTGCGATCTACAATTTTAGTTTACTATTTACTTTCTTTGCAATCTTTTACTTTCCGCTCCATAAACCTAAAATACCAAAAATATTACTTTACTGTTTATCCATCTATATTAGATCTCACTTTGCAAGTAACCGTGAAGGGATTGGCAACCCCTTTATCGCGTTGGGTGCAAGTTGGTGTTTTTTTGTGCAGGTATTCGGTGGCTTGTGCGTTGTCTCCTACTAAATTGATACATTGGTTCTCAAAACCGAGGGAAATACTTACTCTACTTTGTTGCATCACCCTTTCCTCTTCAAGGGAAAAATCAACGCAAGCTCAAGAGGTAGCAATCCCCTATACTTGTGGGTTATCAGTGGGGCATCTAAAACTTAATGTAGATGCTTCCTTTCAAAGTGAGGGGGAGCAGGAAGTACATGTGCAATGATCCACGATTCACACGACAACTTTGTTGCAACAACCTGTACTTCCTTTCCTAATGCTTTTTAATGCCCAAGATGCGGCTATATCTGCCATGTGTCGAGGCAGGACTTAGAGGCATAACCGCATTTCGGTATTGTCGCAAGAAGGGTCATCTTCACACAATCCCATGTAATAAACAAGGAAGTAAATAGTTGGCTTACAATCGCCACGTCACACAATGATCAAATTATTCCTACATTAGTCAGAGTACACACAAGGTCCGACTATGGACGGAACCAAATGAAAAGAAGACAACCCCAAATGCTAAATCCCGATCGTCCCAACTGGGCACCACTACTGATCATCCAAAAAGGAAACATAGTAATGGCCAAGGTCTTCGTCGAACTCCCACTTGAGCTCGGTGGCATCACTTGCATTGGTATCATCGGCACCTGCAACTGTTTTGGTAGTATCTGTGAGTCACGAGGACTCAACAATCTCAAAACCCGCGAGATCAAGACTATTTAAGCTTATAGGTAGGATGTGGTTATAAGGTGGAGCTGCAGCAAGCACTAAGAAAAATATGGTGTCTAACCTACGAGTACAAGAGAAAGATGAGAAACTATGCAACGGACGCAGAGCTAGAAGTGATAAAGAAGTGATCCTGAACTACTTACGTTCATACATAACCCAACCGTGTTCACTTCCTGAACTCCGTCGAAAAGAGACCATCATGGTTACACACGCGGTTGGTGAAGGAAATATGCCCTAGAGGCAATAATAAAGTTGTTATTTATATTTACTTATATCATGATAAATGTTTATTATTCATGCTAGAATTGTATTAACCGGAAACTTAGTACATGTGTGAATACAAAGACAAACAGAGTGTCACTAGTATGCCTCTACCTGACTAGCTCATTGAATCAATGATGGTTATGTTTCCTAACCATAGACATGAGTTGTCATTTGATTAACGGGATCACATCATTAGAGAATGATGTGATTGACTTGACCTATCCGTTAGCTTGGCACGATGATCGTTTAGTTTGTTGCTATTGCTTTCTCCATAACTTATACATGTTCCTATGACTATGAGATCATGCAACTCCCGAATACCGAAGGAACACTTAGCGTGCTATCAAACATCACAACGTAACTGGGTGACTATAAAGATGCTCTATAGGTGTCTCCGATGGTGTTTGTCGAGTTGGCATAGATCGAGATTAGGATTTTTCACTCCGAGTATCGGAGAGGTATCTTTGGGCCCTCTCGATAATGCACATCACTATAAGCCTTGCAAGCAATGTGACTAATGAGTTAGTTATGGGATGATGCATTACGGAACGAGTAAAGAGACTTGCTGGTAACGATATTGAACTAGGTATTGAGATACCGACGATCGAATCTCGGGCAAGTAACATACCGATGACAGAGGGAACAACGTATATCGTTATGCGATTTGACCGATAAAGATCTTCGTAGAATATGTAGGAACCAATATGAGCATCCAGGTTCCGCTGTTGGTTATTGACCGAAGATGAGTCTCGGTCATGTCTACATAGTTCTCGAACCCGTAGGGTCCGCACGCTTAACGTTCGGTGACGATCGGTATTATGAGTTTATGTGTTTTGATGTACTGAAGGTAGTTCGGAGTCCCGGATATGATCACGGACATGACAAGGAGTCTCGAAATGGTTGAGGCATAAAGATTGATATATTGGACGGCTATATTCATACACCGGAAGTGTTCCGGGTGATTTCGGAGAAAATCGGAGTGCCGGAGGGTTACCGGAACCCCTCGGGGGAACTAATGGGCCACATGGGCCTTAGTGGAGAGAGAGAGAGGGACGGCCAGGGCCGGCCGCGCACCTCCTCCCCCTCTAGTCCGAATTGGACTAGGGAAGGGGGGCGGCGCCCCCCTTCCCTTCTCCCTTCTCCTCCTTCCTTCCCCCTCCTAGTATGACTAGGAAAGGGGAGTCCTACTCCTACTAGGAGGAGGACTCCTCCTCTCTAGGCGCTTCACAAGGGCCAGCCGGCCTCCCCCTTGCTCCTTTATATACAGGGGCAGGGGGCACCCTAGGACACACAAGTTGATCATTATCCCTTAGCCGTGTGCGGTGCCCCCTCCACCATAATCCACCTCGGTCATATCGTCGTAGTGCTTAGGCGAAGCCCTATGCCGGTAGCTTCATCATCACCGTCATCACACCGTCGTGCTGATGAAGCTCTCCCTCGACACTCAGCTGGATCGAGAGTTTGTGGGACGTCACCGAGCCGAACATGTGCATATCACGGAGGTGCCGTACTTTCGGTACTAGGATCGGTCGGATCGTGAAGACGTACGACTACATCATCCGCGTTGTCATAACGCTTCCGCTTATGGTTTACGAGGGTACGTGGACAACACTCTTCCCCTCTCGTTGCTATGCATCACCATTATAGATCTTGCGTGTGCGTAGGATTTTTTTTGAAATTGCTGCGTTCCCCAACAGTGGTACTCGAGCCAGGTCTATGCGTAGATGTTATATGCATGAGTATAACACAGAGGAGTTGTGGGCGTGGGTATATAGATATTGCTTGCCACCACTAGTTGATTCTTGATTCGGCGGTATTGTTGGATGAAGCAGCTCAGACCGACATTTTGCGTACGCTTACGCGAGACTGGTTCTACCGATGTGCTTCGCACACAGGTGGCTGGTGGGTGTCAATTTCTCCAACTTTAGTTGAATCGGATTCAATGAACAGGGTTCTTTCTGAAGATCAAAACGGAATCACTATACCGCGTTGTGGTTTTTGATGCATAGATAAGAACGGTTCTTGCTCAGCCCGTAGCAGCCACGTAAAACTTGCAACAACAAAGTAGAGGACGTCTAACTTGTTTTTGCAGGGCATGTTCTGATGTGATATGGTCAAGACATGATGCTAAATTTTATTTTATGAGATGATCATGTTTTGTAACACAGTTATCGGCAACTGGCACGAGCCATATGGTTGTCGCTTTATTGTATGAAATGCAATCGCCATGTAATTGCTTTACTTTATCACTAAGCGGTAGCCATAGTCGTAGAAGCAATAGTTGGCGAGACGACAATGATGGTTCAATGGAGATCAAGGTTTCAAGCCGGTGACGATGGTGATCATGACGGTGCTTTGGAGATGGAGATCAAAGGCACAAGATGATGATGGTCATATCATATCACTTATATTGATTGCACGTGATGTTTATCCTTTAAGCGGTAGCATTATAAGATGATATCTCACTAAATTTCAAGGTATAAGCGTTCTCCCTGAGTATGCACCGTTGCTACAGTTCGTCGTGCCGAGACACCACGTGATGATCGGGTGTGATAAGCTCTACGTTCACATACAACGGGTGCAAGCCAGTTTTGCACACGCAGAATACTCGGGTTAAACTTGACGATCCTAGAATATGCAGATATGGCCTCGAAAGACCGAGACCGAAAGGTCGAGCGTGAATCATATAGTAGATATCATCAACATACTGATGTTCACCATTGAAAACTACTCCATCTTGCTACCTCTTGAGCACTGCGTTGGTTTTCCCCGAAGAGGAAGGGATGATGCAGCAAAGTAGCGTAAGTATTTCCCTCAGTTTTTGACAACAAAGGTATCAATCCAGTAGGAGGCTACGCGTGAGTCCCTCGTACCTGCACAAAACAAATAAATCCTCGCAACCAACGCAAATAGGGGTTGTCAATCCCTATACGGCCACTTACGAGAGTGAGATCTGATAGATATGATAACATAATATTTTTGGTATTTTTATGATAAAGATGCAAAGTAAAATAAAGGCAAAGTAAATAGCAAAGGAAATAACTAAGTAGTAGGAGATCAATATGATAAATATAGACCCGGGGGCCATAGGTTTCACTAGTGGCTTCTCTTGAGAGCATAAGTATTCTACGGTGGGTGAACAAATTACTGTTGAGCAATTGACAGAATTGAGCATAGTTATGAGAATATCTAGGTATGATCATGTATATAGGCATCACGTCCGAGACAAGTAGACCAACTCCTGCCTGCATCTACTACTATTACTCCACTCATCGACCGCTATCCAGCATGCATCTAGAGTATTAAGTTAAAAACAAAGTAACGCCTTAAGCAAGATGACATGATGTAGAGGGATAGACTCATGCAATATGAAGAAAACCCCATCTTGTTATCCTCGATGGCAACAATACAATACGTGCCTTGCTGCCCCTACTGTCATTGGGAAAGGACACCGCAAGATTGAACCCAAAGCTAAGCACTTCTCCCATTGCAAGAAAGATCAATCTAGTAGGCCAAACCAAACTGATAATTCGAAGAGACTTGCAAAGATAACCAATCATACATAAAAGAATTCAGAGAAGATTCAAATATTATTCATAGATAGACTTGATCATAAACCAACAATTCATCGGTCTCAACAAACACACCGCAAAAAGAAGATTACATCGAATAGTCTGAGGTAAACTACTCACACTTCATCGGAGAGGCTATGGTGTTGATGTAGAAGCCCTCCATGATCGATGCCCCCTCCGGCGGAGCTCCGGAACATGCCCCAAGATGGGATCTCGTGGATACAGAAAGTTACGGTGGTGGAATTAGGGTTTTGGCTCCGTATCTGATCGTTTGGGGGTACGTAGGTATATATGGGAGGAAGGAGTACGTCGGTGGAGCAACAGGGGCCCCACGAGGGTGGAGGGCGCGCCTGGGGGGCGGGGTAGGCGCGCCCCCTACCTCGTGGCCTCCTCTTTCGTGTCTTGACATAGGGTCCAATTCTCCCGGGTCTTGTTTGTTGAGAAAATCACGTTCCCGAAGGTTTCATTCCGTTTGGACTCCGTTTGATATTCCTTTTCTTCGAAACCCTAAAACAGACAAAAAACAACAATTCTGGGCTAGGCCTCCGGTTAATAGGTTAGTCCCAGAAATAATATAAAAGTGGATAATAAAGCCCAATAATGTTCAAAACAGTAGATAATATAGCATGGAGCAATCAAAAATTCTAGATACGTTGGAGACGTATCAAGCATCCCCACGCTTAATTCCTGCTCGTCCTCGAGTAGGTAAATGATAAAAACAGAATTTTTGATACGGAGTGCTACTTGGCATAATTTTAATGTAATTCTTATTAATTGTGGTATGAATATTCAGATCCGAAAGATTCAAGACAAAAGTTCATATTGACATAAAAATAATAATACTTCAAGCATACTAACAAAGCAATTATGTCTTCTCAAAATAACATGGCTAAAGAAAGTTATCCCTACAAAATCATATAGTCTGGCTATGCTCTATCTTCACCACACAAAATATTTAAATCATGCACAACCCCGATGACAAGCCAAGCAATTTTTTCATACTTTTGACATTCTCAAAACTTTTTCAATCTTCACGCAATACATGAGCGTGAGCCATGGATATAGCACTATAGGTGGAATAGAGTGGTGGTTGTGCAGAAGACAAAAATGGAGAAGATAGTCTCACATCAACTAGGCGTATCAACGGGCTATGGAGATGCCCATCAATAGATATCAATGTGAGTGAGTAGGGATTGCCATGCAACGGATGCACTAGAGCTATAAGTATATGAAAGCTCAAAAAGAAACTAAGTGGGTGTGCATCCAACTTGCTTGGTCATGAAGACCTATGGCATTTTGAGGAAGCCCATCATTGGAATATACAAGCCAAGTTCTATACTGAAAGATTCCCACTAGTATATGAAAGTGATAACATGAGAGACTCTCTACTATGAAGATCATGGTGCTACTTTGAAGCACAAGTGTGGTAAAAGGATAGTAACATTGTCCCTTCTCTCTTTTCTCTCATTTTTTATTTCTTTTTTTATTTGGGCTTCTCTTTTTTATGGCCTCTTTTCTTTCCTTTTTTTATTTTTCGTCTGGAGTCTCATCCTGGCTTGTGGGGGAATCATAGTCTCCATCATCCTTTCCTCATTGGGACAATGCTCTAATAATGATGATCATCACACTTTTATTTTTCTTACAACTCAACAATTACAACTCGATACTTAGAACAAAATATGACTCTATATGAATGCCTCCGGCGGTGTACTGGGATATGCAATGACTCATGAGTGACACATATGAAAGAATTATGAATGGTGGCTTTGCCACAAATACGATGTCAACTACATGATCATGCTAAGCAATATGACAATGATGGAGTGTGTCATAATAAACAGAACGGTGGAAAGTTGCATGGCAATATATCTCGAAAGGTGCGCGGTATTAGAGAGGCTAGCAAAGGTGGAAGGGTGAGAAAAGTGCGTATAATCCATGGACTCAGCATTAGTCATAAAGAACTCATATACTTATTGCAAAAATCTACAAGTTATCAAAGCAAAGTATTACGCGCATGCTCCTAGGGGGGTAGATTGGTAGGAAAAGACCATCGCTCGTCCCCGACCGCCACTCATAAGAAAGGCAATCAAAAAAATAAATCATGCTCCGACTTCATCACATAACGGTTCACCATACGTGCATGCTATGGGAATCACAAAATTCAACACAAGTATTTCTCAAATTCACAACTACTCAACTAGCATGACTTTAATATCACCATCTCCATATCTCAAAACAATTATCAAGTATCAAACTTATCATAGTATTCAACACACTCATAAGAGAATTTCTTTATTTATTCTTGAATACCTAGCATATTAGGATTTAAAGCAAATTACCATGCTATTAAGACTCTCAAAATAATCTAAGTGAAGCATGAGAGATCAATAGTTTCTATAAAACAAATCCACCACCGTGCTCTAAAAGATATAAGTGAAGTACTAGAGCAAAATTATATAACTCAAAAGATATAAGCGAAGCACATAGAGTATTCTAACAAATTCCAAATCATGTATGGCTCTCTCAAAAGGTGTGTACAGCAAGGATTATTGTGGTGAACTAACAAGCAAAGACTCAAATAATACAAGACGCTCCAAGCAAAACACATATCATATGGCGAATAAAAATATAGCTCCAAGTAAAGTTACCGATACAAGTAGACGAAAGAGGGGATGCCTTCCGGGGCATCCCCAAGATTTGGCTTTTAGGTGTCCTTATATTATCTTGGGGGTGGCATGGGAATCCCCAAGCTTAGGCTCTTGCCACTCCTTGTTCCATAATCCTTCAAATCTTTACCCAAAACTTGAAAACTTCACAACACAAAACTTAAAGTAGAAAATCTTGTGAGTTCCGTTAGCGAAGGAAAGTAAAAGAACACTTCAAGGTACTGTAATGAACTCATTATTTATTTATATTGGTGTTATACCTACTGTATTCCAACTTATCTATGGTTTAGAAACTATTTTACTAGCCATAGATTCATCAAAATAAGCAAACAACACACGAAAAACAGAATCTGTCAAAAACAGAAGATTCTGTGTAATCTGTAGCTAGCGCAAGATCTGGAACCCCAAAAATTCAAAAGTAAATTTCTGGACGTGAGGAATTTATATATTAATCATCTGCAAAAAGAATTAACTAAATAGAACTTTTCAAATAAAAATGGCAGTAGTTCTCGTGAGCACTAAAGTTTCTGTCTTTTACAGCAAGTTCAACAAGACTTTCCCAAAGTCTTCCCAATGGTTCTACTTGGCACAAACACTAATTAAACACAAAGAACACAACCAAAACAGAGGCTAGATAAATTATTTATTACTAAACAGGAGCAAAAAGCAAGGAATAAAAATAAAATTGGGTTGCCTCCCAACAAGCGCTATCGTTTAACGCCCCTAGCTAGGCATAACAAGCAAGAATAGATCTAGGTATTGCCATCTTTGGTAGGCAATCCATAAGTGGCTCTCATAATAGATTCATAAGGTAATTTGATTTTATTTCTAGGAAAGTGTTCCATGCCTTTCCTTAATGAAAATTGGAATCTAATATTTCCTTCCTTCATATCAATAATTGCACCAATCGTTCTAAGGAAAGGTCTACCAAGAATAATAGGACATGAAGGATTGCAATCTATGTCAAGAACAATAAAATCTACGGGCACATAATTCCTATTTGCAACAATAAGAACATCATTAATTCTTCCCATAGGTTTCTTAATAGTGGAATCCGCAAGGTGCAAGTTTAGAGAGCAATCATCAAAATCACGGAAACCAAACAAATCACACAAAGTCTTTGGAATCGTGGAAACACTAGCACCCAAATCACATAAAGCATAGCATTCATGATCTTTAATTTTAATTTTAATAGTTGGTTCCCACTCATCATAAAGTTTTCTAGGGATAGAAACTTCCAATTCAAGTTTTTCTTCATAAGATTACATAAAGGCATCACGATATGTTTAGTAAACACTTTATTTTGACTATAAGCATGAGGAGAATTTAGCACGGATTGCAACAAGGAAATACAATCAATCAAAGAGTAATTTTCATAGTTAAATTCCTTGAAATCCATAATAGTGGGTTTAGCAACATCAAGGGTTTTAATTTCTTCAATCCCACTTTTATCAAATTTACCATCAAGATCAACAAATTCCGAATTCTTGGAACGTCTTCTAGGTAGAGGTGGATCATATTCAATCCCATCATTATCAAGATTCATATTGCAAAACAAAGATTTAATAGGGGACACATCAATAACTTTTAGATCTTCATCATTATTTTCATAAGAACTAAAAGAACACGCTCTTATAAAGGCATCTTTCTTAGCACACATCCTAGCGGTTCTTTCTTTGCACTCATCAATGGAAATTCTCATGGCTTTGAGAGACTCATTGATATCATGCTTATGAGGAATAGATCTAAGTTCCAAAGAATCAACATCAAGAGCAATTCTATCAACGTTCCTAGCCAAGTCATCAATCTTAAGCAATTTTTCTTCAATCATGGCATTAAAATTCTTTTGTGAAGTAATAAATTCTTTAATATTAGATTCAAAATCAGAGGGCATCTTATTATAATTTTCATAAGAATTGTTGTAGGAATTACCATAATTATTAGAGGTATTACTAGGATACGACCTAGGATTGAAATTTCCTCTATACGCGTTGTTACCAAAATTGTTCCTACCAACAAAATTCACATCCATAGATTCATTATTATTCTCAATCAAAGTAGACAAGGGCATATCATTAGGATCAGAAGAAACACTCTTAGTAGCAAATAATTTCATAAGTTCATCCATCTTTCCACTCAAAACATTAATTCCTTCTATCGCATGCACCTTTTTATTAGTAGATCTTTTAGTATGCCATTGAGAATAATTAACCATAATATTTCTAGGAGTTTAGTAGCTTATCCTAAAGTGATTTCCATAAAAGTGCCTCCAGCGGCCGAATCTAAAAGATTTCTAGAAGCAAAATTCAATCTGGCATAAAAAATTTGTATAATCATCCACAAACTTAAACCATGAGTAGGGCAATTATGTATCATTAATTTCATTCTCTCCCAAGCTTGTGCAACATGTTCATGATCAAGTTGCTTAAAATTCATAATATCGTTTCTAAGAGAGATGATCTTAGCGGGAGGAAAATACTTAGAGATAAAAGCATCTTTGCACTTATTCCATGAATCAATACTATTTTTAGGCAAAGACGAAAACCAAGATTTAGCACGATCTCTAAGCGAAAAAGTAAATAGCTTCAATTTAACAATATCATTATCCACATCTTTCTTCTTTTGCATGTCACACAAATCAACGAAGCTATTTAGATGGGTAGCGACATCTTCACTAGGAAGGCCAGAAAACGGATCTTTCATGACAAGATTCAGCAAAGCAGTATTAATTTCACAAGATTCAACATCGGTAAGAGGAGCAATCGGAGTGCTAATAAAATCATTATTGTTGGTATTGGTGAAGTCACACAATTTAGTATTATCTTGAGCCATCGTGACAAGCAAGCAAACTAACACACAAGCAAACAAAAGGCAAGCCGAAAAAGAGGCAAATAGGGAAAGAGAGGGAGGATAGAGAGAGAGAGAGGGCGAATAAACGTCAAGGGTGAAGTGGGGGAGAGGAAAACGAGAGGCAAATGGCAAATAATGTAACGCGGGAGATAAGGGTATGTGATGGGTACTTGGTATGTTGACTTTTGCGTAGACCTCCCCGGCAACGGCGCCAGAAATCCTTCTTGCTACCTCTTGAGCACTGTGTTGGTTTTCCCCAAAGAGGAAGGGATGATGCAACAAAGTAGCGTAAGTATTTCCCTCAGTTTTTGAGAACCAAGGTATCAATCTAGTAGGAGGCTACACGCGAGTCCCTCATACCTACACAAAATAAATAAATCCTCGCAACCAACGCAAATAGGGGTTGTCAATCCCTATAAGGCCACTTACGAGAGTGAGATCTGATAGATATAATAACATACTATTTTTGGTATTTTTATGATAAAGATGCAAAGTAAAATAAAGGCAAAGTAAATAGCAAAGGAAATAACTAAGTAGTAGGAGATCAATATGATAAAGATAGACCCACGGGTTGATGAGAGGAATGGAAGTGATTGACACGGGAGCTCCTCTCAGTGTTCCCGTCGGTGGAGCTACTCTCGGACGAATTTTCAACGAAGCATCCATGGCTGAATGGTTAAAGCGCCCAACTCATAATTGGTAAATTTGCGGGTTCAATTCCTGCTGGATGCACACGAACGGGGGGCCATAGGTTTCACTAGTGGCTTCTCTAGAGAGCATAAGTATTCTACGGTGGGTGAACAAATTACTGTTGAGCAACTGACAGAATTGAGCATAGTTATGAGAATATCTAGGTATGATCATGTATATAGGCATCACGTCCGAGACAAGTAGACCGACTCCTGCCTGCATCTACTACTATTACTCCACTCATCGACCGCTATCCAGCATGCATCTAGAGTATTAAGTTAAAAATAGAGTAACGCCTTAAGCAAGATGACATGATGTAGAGGGATAGACTCATGCAATATTAAGAAAACCCCATCTTGTTATCCTCGATGGCAACAATACAATATGTGCCTTGCTGCCCCTACTGTCACTGGGAAAGGACACCGCAAGATTGAATCCAAAGCTAAGCACTTCTCCCATTGCAAGAAAGATCAATCTAGTAGGCCAAACCAAACTGATAATTCGAAAAGACTTGCAAAGATAACCAATCATACATAAAAGAATTCAGAGAAGATTCAAATATTATTCATATATAGACTTGATCATAAACCCACAATTCATCGGTCTCAACAAACACACCGCAAAAAGACGATTACATCGAATAGTTCTCCACAAGAGAGGGGGAGAACATTGTATTGAGATCCAAAAAGAGAGAAGAAGCTATCTAGCTACTAACTATGGACCCGTAGGTCTGAGGTAAACTACTCACACTTCATCGGAGAGGCTATGGTATTGATGTAGAAGCCCTTTGTGATCGATGCCCCCTCCGGCGGAGCTCCGGAACAGGCCCCAAGATGGGATCTCATGGATACAGAAAGTTAAGGTGGTGGAATTAGGGTTTTGGCTCCGTATCTGATCGTTTGGGGGTACGTAGGTATATATAGGAGGAAGGAGTACGTCAGTGGAGCAACAGGGGGCCCACAAGGGTGGAGGGCGCGCCTGGGGGGGGGGGGGTAGGCGCGCCCCCTACCTCGTGGCCTCCTCTTTCGTGTCTTGACGTAGGGTCCAAGTCTCCCGGGTCTTGTTTGTTGAGAAAATCACGTTCCTGAAGGTTTCATTCCGTTTGGACTCCGTTTGATATTCCTTTTCTTCGAAACCCTAAAACAGGCAAAAACAACAGTTCTGGGCTGGGCCTCCGGTTAATAGGTTAGTCCCAAAAATAATATAAAAGTGGATAATGAAGCCCAATAATGTCCAAAACAGTAGATAATATAGCATGGAACAATAAAAAATTATAGATACGTTGGAGACGTATCACATCTCACGTGATGATCAGACATGGTTTAGTTGATATGGGTCACGTGATCACTTAGCTGATTAGAGGGATGTCTATCTAAGTGGGAGTTCTTAAGTAATTTGATGAATTGAACTTTAATTTATCATGAACTTCGTACCTGGTAGTATTTTGCATGTCTATGTTGTTGTAGATAGATGGCCCGTGCTGTTGTTGCATTGAGTTTTAATGCATTCCTAGAGAAAGCTAAGTTGGAAGATGATGGTAGCAACTACACGGACTGGGTCCGTAACTTGAGGATTATCCTCATTGCTGCACAGAAGAATTACATCCTGGAAGCACGGCTAGGAGACAAACTCGCTGCACGAGCAACGCCAGATGTTGTGAACACTTGGCAGAGCAAAGTTGATGACTACTCGATAGTTCAGTGTGCCATGCTTTACGGCTTAGAACTGGGACTTCAATGACATTTTAAACGTCATGGAGCATATGAGATGTTCCAGGAGTTGAAGTTAATATTTCAAGCAAATGCCCGGATTGAGAGATATGAAGTCTCCAATAAGTTCTACAGCTGCAAAATGGAGGAGAATAGTTCTGTCAGTGAACATATACTCAGAATGTCTGGGTACCACAACCACTTGACTCAGCTGGGAGTTAATCTTCCTGATGATAGCGTCATTGACAGAGTTCTTCAATCACTGCTGAAAGGATCGATATGGTTGACTAGAGGGGGGGGGTGAATAGGCAACTAACAATTTTTAGCTTTTCTTTACCAAATTAAACTTTGCATCAAAGTAGGTTGTCTAGATGTGCAACTAGGTGAGCAACCTATATGATGCAACAACAACGAGCACATAAGCAAGCAAGAGAAGTAACACTAATAAGCTTGCACAAGTAAAGGTAAGAGATAACCAAGAGTGGACCCGGTGAAGACGAGGATGTGTTACTGAAGTTCCTTCCTTTTGAGGGGAAGTACGTCTCTGTTAGAGCGGTGTGGAGGCACAATGCTCCCCAAGAAGCCAATAGGGCCACCGTATTCTCCTCACACCATCACACAATGCGAGATGCCGTGATTCCACTATTGGTGCCCTTGGATGCGGCGACCGGACCTTTACAAACAAGGTTGGGGCTATCTCCACAACTTAATCGGAGGCTCCCAACAACATCACAAAGCTTCACCACAATGGACTATGGCTCCGTGGTGACCTCAAACGTCTAGGGTGCTCAAACACCCAAGAGTAACAAGATCCGCTAGGGATTGGTGGGGGAATCAAATTTCTCTTGGTGGAAGTGTAGATCGGGGCCTTCTCAACCAATCCCGAGCAAATCAACAAGTTTGATTGGCTAGGGAGAGAGATCGGGCGAAAATGGAGTTTAGAGCATTAATGGAGCTTGGAGGTGGAAGAGGTAGTCAACTAGAGGAAGAAGACACCCCTTATATAGTGGAAGAACAAATCCAACCATTATCCACCAACTCAGCCTACGCAACGCGGTACTACCATACCAGAGGCGCGGTACTACCGCAGGGGCACGCGGTACTACCGCAGGGCCCCGCGGTACTACCGCCCACGCAGCAGAGACTAGAACAACCCAAAATGCACTAAGGCAGAGGGCGGCAGTACTGCTGGCGTGGTACTACCGCGCTCCCTTGCGGTACTACGCAAGGCAGGGGCTGTCCAGAGATGGGAAGGCATGGATATAATAAATTACATCCGTGGCTACTTTCGGAGAGTTGAAGTCGATGCAAAAACCCGACGTGGTAGTACCATAAGCCAGCAGCAGTACTACCGCGCTAGGTGCGGATGAATTTTTTTTCATCCGCCCCTTACTACCGCATACTTGCGGAACTAAGCCAGATACCACAGTACTACCGTGCCCAGTGTGCGGTACTACCGTGATGGGTGCCACCCACTAGGGAGAGGGTGACAACATCTGGACTCCGGCCACTGTACTACCACTTGCCAAGAAGCGGTACTACCGTGGGCGCTTGCGGTACTACCACACCGGCAGATAGTACTACCGCAAGGGCCTGCGGTACTACCACTCTAAGGAGCAGTACTACCGCACGCCCTAGTTCAGCAAGCATGGGCAATATTCGCATAGACAAGGAAAACATAGGATGCTCCAAAGGCTAGAAGAAAAGGAGGTACGAAGGAAGATGTGTACATGATGAATCCACCCAACCTTTCTGACGCGGACCCCCTCTTAATAGTATGGCTTCCCTACGACTCAATACCACCGAAAAGAAACGTAGAGAAACGCCGTCTTCCATAGCCTTCGAGCGGAACCAAATCATCTTGTGCCTAATCAATATATATCTGAAATATTCGATGCACATGATTAGTCCGCAAAAGTATTGTCATCAATCACCAAAACCAACTAAGGGATAAAAATGCCCTTACAATCTCCCCCTTTTTGGTGGATTGATGACAACACTGGATTTGCACAAGGGTATAATGCAAAGAGCAAGGGCAAACCCCAAGTCTCTAAAATATAGACAGGCTCCCCCTAGATGTGTGCTATCTCGATGAGTGCTTTGGACTGCACGACACACATACTAGGATTAACACTCCCCCTATATTTTATAGACATGACATATCTTGCAATAAGGCTAAAACTAAGCAAGAAAGTAAAGAGCATAAAGAAATAAGAACAAGATAGAATAAGCTCAGTACGGTATGATAGAGTGCATAGGTCTTACACCATATGATAGAAGGTCTCACAAGCACAAACCAAAGCAAACCAAAGCAAACGACACAACTCGCAAATCCTACATTCTCTCCCTCATGGCATAGAGACGCCAAAAAGGCAGAGAGGACACCTACAACAATAGTGGTGGCTCAAGCTGAGTGGTCACTTGCACGCTCCTGTCAGACTCGGCAGCTGGGACGGACTCTTCCTCAGACTCCGTCCAGTGATAACCCTGCTTGGCGATCCATTCTGCCTCTGGGGTGACGTCCTCCTCTGACCCACTGGAGATGTTCTCGCCAAAGGTCCTGAAAATCCGCTTATCGTGGCGGCGAGTCTCCTTGGAAGCCACATGGGTCTTGTACTGCCCCTTTGCCTGCATACAGAACAACATCTTCATCTTGTTCTTCAGTCGCTTAGCCCAAGATGGCTCAGAAGTGGGAGGTGTGTAACCCTCAGAGCTGTCCTTGTCTACTGCCTCCTCCTCATCCTCATCTGCACCCACGTCCATGGCAGCCGCAACATCAGCACAGGAGGAAGTGTTGGCCCACTAAGTCTTGACACGGAGGTTGATGGGCTCATGCCGGATCCAACTAGGGGCCTCAAAGTCATCCTGAGGGTAGAGCTGCTCCCAAGTTGCCGAGATCAACTGAAACATATAAGGTCCATAGATGGGAACCTTGCGGTTGTAGACCGCAAACCGAAGCTCATTCCACATGATATGTGAGACATCAAGTGGTAGTGTCTAAGAGTTGAGAGCGCCTTCACACAGGAGCATCATATCCACAAGATAGGCATGCACCTTGTCCTTGTCCCCAATGCGTGGGAAGAGAGTGTTGCCGAAGATCCGGTACATGATGTCAAGAAAAGAGTTGAGTACCCAAGTTGACTTGCCATTGGAGAGCTTCTTCTCCACATAGAAGGGCATAAGCCTATTCTTGTTGGCAGGCTCGGAATTGGCATGAGGGCGAACACCTTGGGGTGTGGCGAGCCCCTCATCTGGAACCCCAAGCAAAGTCATGAATATCTTCCAAGTAGCAGTCAGCTGCCGACCACTGGTCATCCAAGTCATGGTCCTGTCCTCATTGGGATGAAAATGCACTGAGGCAAAGAACTGAGCAATGATCTCAGGATCAAAGTCTTTGTGGAATGATATGATATGCTCAATGCCAAATTGCTCCACTAGGTCTAAAGCCTCACCAAAGTATTCCCGGTGCTTCTCTTGCTTCATGTGATGCATGTTGATCCACTTCACCTCCACATAGGTGTTTTGCTTGGCCTTGATGACATCCAGATGAATGAGATTCTGTTGCTTGGTCCAGAATAGCTCATTCCCTCGAAAGTTGGCACGAGGGTTTCCATATGGATTGATCTTCCTTTGAGAGATTAACTCAGCAAGCGGTATCTCATCCATACCCATGGTGGGTTCCTTCTCTTTGGTGGCGGTGGTCTTGGTTCTGCGTTGGGGGGCATTGGAGCCCTTTGTTGCCTCTGAGTTGCGCATATGCTTGGATCCCATGTTGCGGCTTGGATTGGAGCGGCGAGCTGGAGCACCTGAGCCACCACCTAAAACACACACCACAAAATAGCCATGCACGAAACGCGAGAAGGATCAATGCAAAGACCACAACAAAACGGGTGAAACAAGTTGACATAGCATGTGAGAAGTGCCACAAGAGGGATTTGAGACAACGGTAGTATCGTGTGTTGCGCCACGTGTAGTAGTACCGCTCCAAGGAGCGGTAGTACCAGCGACGCGGTAGTACCGCACTAGAAGGCGGTAGTACCGGACGCGCGGTAGTACCGCACCTGAAGAGCGGTAGTACCGCACGGTTGCAGATCCGTAATGGCCACGGAGATCTGAGCACAACCGTGTCAACACGCGGTACTACGGTCGATCAAATCCATCACGGGACAACTATAGCAAGTACCATCACTACACAAAACCACTCTCCTATATCCTACTCTTGCAAATATTTGGCCTAAAATCTCACGAACAACTTGCATCTCCCCAAAACCTAAAAACAACAAGACGATCAAGAAAAAGGAAGGGATTGGGGAGAAACCTTGTTCCATGGCAAGAGGGAGTGGTGGGGAACGATCCCACCGGTTAGAATCCGAGGAGAGCGGCCGGAGACGGAGATCCGGCGAGGACCTTCGGCGCCGTTCTTGAGCGAGAGAGAGAGAGAGAGAGGGAGTGGGGAGAGAGACGAATGGGTATGGGGGAGTTAGAACTCCCCCTGCCCGTGCTTAACCCCCCACGCCCCTCGACCGCATGGTATTACCGCACGTCATCGTGGTAGTAGCGCACCGTGGCTTTAGTACCGCTCCCCCAGGCGACAGAAAAAAATTCTACCGCGCTGGGTGCGGAAGTACATGCGCTCCTCACGCGGTAGTACTGCACGTCATTGCGGTAGTACCGCCCGGGCGGAAGTACCGCACCGAGGCCGTAGTACCGCTCCCCCAGCCGGCAGTAAAAAAATTCTGTCGTGCTGGATGCGGAAGTATCGCGCGCTCCCCGCGCGGTAGTACCGTGGTAGGTCGCCGTACTACCGTGAGCTCAAGAAAGAGCAGTTTCAACCAACCGAGAGAACACCAAAGCATTGAACCTTCAAGCGAAAGACCACACCAACGAGCTAACACATAGGACACCACAAGCGCAAGCTCGACACGAAGGAAGGGAAGCAAGAGACAACACTGACAAAAAACGAGACACAAACTCTCCAAGGAGAGGGCGGTAGCCGGAGCCACCTATGTTTGAGTCAATTGGTATGGCACCGCGAAGAATTATCCTTGGGCCCATGACCAAAACTCATCTTTGAAGCACAAGTACCATAAAAAATGGCTAATGTGAAAGAGTTGATCGCTTTATGCATAATGGGGGAGGGAGAGTTCATTGAGAGAACAACACTCCCCCTATTTCCATGCTTACACCTAGACTAGACAACAAGTTGAGTGAGGTGGGGTGTGCAAGGGTTCAAGCAACATTGCTCGAATCAATGATATTTAGCTCATGCCTTAACTCGCGAAATCTTGCTTCATCCAAAGGCTTCATGAAAATATCTGCAAGGTTATCATGGGTGTTGATGTAGTTGAGCTCGATCTCCCCTCGCCTAATGTGATCCCGGATGAAGTGATACCGAATCTCAATATGCTTCGTCTTGAAGTGTTGCACCGGGTTGAGAGAACTCTTGATGTCACTTTCATTGTCACACCAAAGAGGCACTTTGTCACAAATGACACCGTAATCCTTTAAAGTTTGCCTCATCCATAAGAGTTGTGCACAACAACTACCGACAGCCACATACTCCGCTTCCGTGGACGAGAGAGATACGCAACTTTGCTTCTTGGAAGACCAACTCACCAAAGAGCAACCAAGAAATTGGCACCCTCCGGAAGTGGACTTCCTATCCACTTTGTCTCCCACCCAATCCGAGTCCGAATAACCTACAAGCTTGAAGTTTGCTCCCCTTGGGTACCATAAGCCAAAGTTTGGGGTATGAGCCAAATATCGAAAGATTCGCTTGACCGCCACAAAGTGACTTTCCTTAGGTGCGGCTTGAAACCGTGCACAAATTCCCACACTCAACATGATATCCGGTCTAGATGCACAAAGGTAAAGCAAGGAGCCAATCATGGAGCGATATACCTTTTGATCCACCGCTTTACCATTGGGATCAACGTCAAGTTGGCACTTGGTGGGCATGGGAGTGGAAGCCGACTTGACATCACTTAGCTTGAATCTCTTGAGCATGTCTTGAGTGAATTTGGCTTGGTTGATATAGGTTCCTTCTCTCTTTGCTTCACTTTGAACTCGAGAAAGAACTTCAACTCTCCCATGGAAGACATCTCGAACTTTGAGGTCATGAGAGCGGCAAATTCCTCATTGAAAGATTTGTTAGGGGAACCAAAGATAGTATCATCAACATATAATTGGCACACAAACAACTCCCCTTTGACCTTCTTAGTAAAAAGAGTGGGGTCGATTAGCCCAACTTCAAAACCACGGTGTTGTAACAACTCGGTAAGGTGGTCATACCACGCACGTGGGGCTTGTTTAAGGCCATAGAGTGCCTTATTGAGTTGATACACATGATCGGGAAAGTAGGGATCCTCGAACCCGGGGGTTGCTTGACATATACCAATTCATTAATCGGACCATTAAGGAAAGCACTCTTCACATCCATTTGTTGTAACTTAAAGTTATGATGAGAAGCGTATGCAATCAACATGCGAATGGATTCAAGACGAGCAACGGGGGCAAAGGTTTCACCGTAGTCGATACCCTCAACTTGGGAGTAGCCTTGTGATACCAAACAAGCCTTGTTGCGAATGATAATCTCATGATCATCTTGCTTGTTCTTGAATATCCACTTGGTTCCAATGACATTGTGGTTCTCCGTTGGCCTTGGCACCAATATCCACACTTTGTTGCGCTCAAAGTTGTTGAGTTCTTCATGCATGTCATTGAGCTAATACGGATCTTCGAGCGCCTCATAGAACTTTTGGGGTTCAACACAAGAGACAAACGCGTGATGTTCACAATAGTTTGCTAATTGTCTACGAGTTCTTACCCCCTTTCTTAAGCTTCCAAGCACATTTTTCATGAGATGATCCTTGGTGGAGAGCTTGGAAGCAATCTTGGCGGCACGACACTCCAATTCCTCCTCGGGGGTGAGACGAGGAGTGGTCAGTTGATCATCTTGAGCACCGTCTTGACCTTGTTCTTGATCTCGAGGAAGCTCTTGATTTTGAACTTGCTCGGAGGAGAGAACTTGGCCTTGGGCATCACTTGATGTTACAACACCATCTTGAGATTGGCCTTGCCCTTGGTCTTGTTCTTGAGGTTGAGGGCATTCACTTTGTTCTTCAGAAGCGTGTGGGTCTTGGGTTGGTGAAGGTTCCACTTGAGTGGAACATTGTCCTTCTCCTTCAGCCACAAGGGGTTCCTCAGTGAGTAGGATATGCCCAACACCCATTCTTCTTATGGGTTGGGGAGGAATTTCATCACCTACATCACAAGTACCACTTTGCTCCACTTGGGAGCCGTTATTCTCATCAAACTCCACGTTACACATTTCCTCAATAAGTCCCATGGACTTATTGAGAACACGGTAAGCATGAGAGTTTGTAGCATAACCAACAAATATGCCCTCATAAGTTCTAGCCTCAAATTTAGACAAACAGACACCTTTCTTGAGAATGAAACACTTACACCCGAACACCCGGAAGTACTTGAGGTTGGGCTTGTTACCGGTGAGTATCTCATATGGAGTCTTGTTCAAGCCTTCGCGGAGGAAGAGCCGATTAGATGCATGACATGCGGTGTTGACGGCTTCGGCCCAAAAGTTGTAGGGAGACTTGAACTCCGCCACCATGGTCCTTGCCGCATCCATCAACGTACGGTTCTTCATCTCCGTTACACCATTTTGTTGAGGGTTATAAGGTGCGGAATATTGATGCTTGATTCCCTCATCACTCAAAAACTCATCCAAGGTGTAGTTCTTGAACTCGGAGCCGTTGTCACTTCTTATAGTCAAGATCTTTGTATTGTGTTGTCGTTGAGCTTCATTTGCAAAGTCAATGACGGTTTGTTGGGTCTTGCTCTTCCTCTTGAAGAAATATACCCAAGTGTATCTTGAATAGTCATCCACAATCACCAAGCAATACTTTCTACCGCCAAGACTATCGAAGGATGGAGGCCCGAAGAGATCCAAATGAAGTAGCTCCAAAGGCCTCTTCGAGTAGATGATAATCGTGGGAGGGTGATCCTTCTCATGTAGCTTTCCTTTGATACAAGCACTGCAAGCATGATCTTTGGCAAAACTAACATTTGTTAGTCCACGGACATGATCCCCCTTGAGAATACTTTGCAAAGATCTCATATTGACGTGAGCTAAACGGCGATGCCAAAGCCATCCCACGTCAACCTTAGCCATTAGGCATGTCACGGTCTTAGTGGGTCGCTCCGAAAAGTTAATCACATAGAGACCGTTCTCGACATGCCCAACAAAGGCTACTTTAAGAGTCTTGCTCCACAAGAGGGCCACGGTATCAATATCAAAGAAATCGGCAAAGCCCGTAAGTGCTAGTTGATGAACGGAAAGTAAATTGTATGCAAGGGACTCAACAAGCATGACCTTCTCGATCGTAAGATCATGAGAAATGACAACTTTGTCGAGTCCCAATACCTTAGAGGACGAGGCGTCACCCCACTCGACGTTGGTGGGCATGGATGGAATCTTTTGCACGTCCACCACCAAGTCCTTGCTTCCGGTCATATGATTAGTAGCTCCACTATCGAGCAACCATGATCCCCCACCGGAAGCAAACACCTACAAGGGATCAATGCTTGGTTTTAGGTACCCATTTTGTAATGGGTCCTTTGATGTTAGTAACAAGGGTCTTAGGAACCCAAATAGACCATTCAATGTACTCATAAGGAGAACCAACAAATTTGGCATAAACATGCCCATCTCCAGCACGACACAATACATAAGAAGGGTTAAAGTCACCGGCTTTGTTGGGAATGGAATCGTTGCCCTTCTTGGCATCACTACCCCTCACAGAGTTCTTCTCCTTCTCCTTAGTAGCACCCTCTCCCTCCTTCACAAAAGTTTGCTTGAGAGGAGGAGGTCGTTTGGCCTTATCATTCTTCTTCTTGTTCTTGGACTTGGGCACGTACCCAATCCCTTCCTTGGCCACAACTCCCTTTTGGTTGGTTAAAAGGTCGTTGAGATTCTTCTCGCCTTGTATGCAAGACACAAGACCTTTCTCAAGTTGCACCTTTAGGTTAGCGTTCTCCTCAACAAGATGCACATGCTCACAACATGGGTTAGTAGCATTTGCATTATCAATTAACATCATACGAGGAAAAGTGTCTTTCTCCTTGGTTAGCTTTACTTGAAGTTGATCATGAGACTCTTTGAGGCTAGCATGAGCACCCTTCAAGACCTTGTGATCCATGTCAAGTAGGTCAAACTCCTCTTTGAGTCTAGCAAGATCAACCCCAAGCTTGGCCTTCTCGGAGTTTAACACACGAGAGACAACAAGAGCATGATCAAAATCTTTCTTTAACTTAGCGTGATCAATGTTGTCTGACTCCTCAAGAGCCAAACGAACACCACGCTCTTCCTCAAGAGCATTGGAAAGATCCGAAATCTCATCGGCATAGTCACGGTTGTGCCCCTCCATCTTGGAGATAGTATCTTCGTGAGCCTCTATCATGTCATTGGCTTCACCAAGTTGTTCCAAGAGAGAAACAAAATGCTTCTTGGATTTACCCTTGAGTTTACCCATAAAGGACTCAAACTCATTTTCCTCCACATTGGATCCCTCATATTCATCAATGAAATCCGTCAAGGAAGGATTATTAATGATGGTAGTTTTGATGTTGGGGGTTACCTTGTTGGTGGCTTTAGACATGAGGCACTTGGCGGTGATGTTCCCATTGGGTGAGTTGAAGAGAGACACTCGTGGAGTTTTTGCAATGGCAACGGAGGCCATGGCAACCGACTCACCATCTTCATCATCATCATCCTCATGGTACTCTTCTTGAACCACCAATGCCTTGTGAGGGGTCTTCTTGGTGAAGTTGCTCTTGTTGGGGAAATACTTGGCTTTGTCCTTTCGGATGAGCTTGCCACCATTGTCTTCCCTCTTCTCATACGGACACTCCGCAACAAAATGGCTCACATTGCCACAATTATAGCAAGTCCTCACACGTTGCTTGCTCTTCGTGCCACTTGAGTTGTTCTTGTTGAAGTTTGGCCTTGAGTTCTTCTTGCTCCAAAATTGCCTTGAAGCAAGTGCCATGTGTTCATGATAGGCATACTTTGTATCTTCGGGGTTGCTTTCCTCTTCTTCCTCTTCTTCTTCTTCTACACAAACCTTGGCCTTTAATGCAAGGTTGGGCTTCTTTGCCCTTTGAGAGAGAAGCACCGCATTGTCGGCGGTCTTGTCCAAGATGTTCATAGCCACAAACTCATCCAACACTTCACTTGAGGTCAAGGTGTGGAAGTCGGGCCTTTGCCGAATGACGGAGGACATGGCCTTGTTGTAGGGCATCATTGCCTTGAGGAATTTGCGCTTGATCCAATTGACATCTGTGTCCTTGCTCCCATGATCTCGGAGTGAGACCGCGAGTTTGGTTATTCTCCGATAAAGCTCACGAGGTCCTTCATCTTCTTTCATAGCAAACTCATCGGCTTCATCTTGCACTACTTCATAGTTGGAGCGTTGAATGCTTGCGCTTCCCCGGTAGAGAGAGACAACACAAAGCCATGCATCTTTGGCCAAGGCGAATGGCCGAAGATGAGGTAGATCTTCAGGTGGAATTGCATCTTGGATGATGAAGAGAGCATTCTCATTGAATTGATTATCCGCGGCTTCTCGAGGAGTGAAGTTGCATGGGTCATGCGGATAGAAACCTTCTTCAATGATTCTCCAAAGATTAGTATTCACATGATTTAAATGACGCTTAAAGCGATAAACCCAAGAATCAAAGTCCTCATTTTTCACAATCTTAGGGGGAGGACCGGCATGATTCAAATGAGTGGAAGGAATCGGTCCACCATAAACAAGTGGTGGTTCCACATGGGCAAAGGTGCCGGTGCCATTTTTACCACTAGAAGAAGGAGCTTTTCACTACTAGCTTCCCCCTTGTCGGAGTTAGCATCCGTCACCTTGTCAGTGGGATCACCCACTTTCAATGGTGCAGTGGATAGTTTAAGCCCTTCAATGAATTTAGTAAACATGCTTTCAACCTCGGTCGTCATTGAGGTTTTCAATGTCTCCAAGGCTACATTGAATTCCTCACGGGAGATCGAGGTTCCCCCATCACCTGTAGACGAGATCAGATTCACACCGGAGTGCTCCTCCACACCGTCTACGGTGTCAACCATACTCTTCGGACGACAAAGTCCTTATTAAAAGACGAGGCTCTGATACCAATTGAAAGGATCGATATGGTTGACTAGAGGGGGGGGGGTGAATAGGCAACTAACAATTTTTAGCTTTTCTTTACCAAATTAAACTTTGCATCAACTAGGTGAGCAACCTATATGATGCAACAACAATGAGCACACAAGCAAGCAAGAGCAGTAACACTAATAAGCTTGCACAAGTAAAGGTAAGAGATAACCAAGAGTGGACCCGGTGAAGACGAGGATGTGTTACCGAAGTTCCTTCCTTTTGAGGGGAAGTACGTCTCCGTTAGAGTGGTGTGGAGGCACAATGCTCCCCAAGAAACCACTAGGGCCACCGTATTCTCCTCACGCCCTCACACAATGCGAGATGTCGTGATTCCACTATTGGTGCCCTTGGAGGCGGTGACCGGACCTTTACAAACAAGGTTGGGGCTATCTCCACAACTTAATCGAAGGCTCCCAACAACACCACGAAGCTTCACCACAATGGACTATGGCTCCGTGGTGACCTCAACTGTCTAGGGTGCTCAAACACCCAAGAGTAACAAGATCCGCTAGGGATTGGTGGGGGAATCAAATTTATCTTGGTGGAAGTGTAGATCGGGGCCTTCTCAACCAATCCCGAGCAAATCAACAAGTTTGATTGGCTAGGGAGAGAGATCAGGCGAAAATGGAGCTTAGAGCATTAATGGAGCTTGGAGGTGGAAGAGGTAGTCAACTAGAGGAAGAAGACACCCCTTATATAGTGGAATAACAAATCCAACCATTATCCACCAACTCAACCTGCGCAACGTGGTACTACCGTACCAGAGGCGCGGTACTACCATGGGGGCACGCGGTACTACCGCAGGGCCCCGCGGTACTACCGCCCACGCAGCAGAGACCAGAACAGCCCAAAATGCACTAAGGCAGAGGGCGGCAGTACTGCTGGCGCGGTACTATCGCGCCCCCTTGCGGTACTACCGCAAGGCAGGGGCTGTCCAGAGATGGGAAGGCACGGATATAATAAATTACATACGTGGCTACTTCCGCAGAGTTGGAGTCGATGCAAAAACCCGACGTGGTAGTACCGTAAGCCAGCAGCGGTACTACCGCGCTAGGCGTGGATGCATTTTTTTCATCCGCCCCTTACTACCGCATACTTGCGGAACTAAGCCAGATACCACGGTACTACCGTGCCCAGTGCACGGTACTACCATGATGGGTGCCACCCACTAGGGAGAGGGTGACAACATCTGGACTCCGGCCACGATACTACCGCTTGCCAGGAAGCGGTACTACCGTGGGTGCTCGCGGTACTACCGCACCGGCGGACGGTACTACCGCAAGGGCCTGCGGTACTACCGCTCTACGGAGCAGTACTACCGCACGCCCTAGTTCACCAAGCACGAGCAATATTCACATAGACAAGGAAAACATAGGATGCTCCAAAGGCTAGAAGAAAAGGAGGTATGAAGGAAGATGTGTACGTGATGAATCCACCCAACCTTTCCGACGCGGACCCCCTCTTAATAGTACGGCTTCCCTACGACTCAATACCACCGAAAATAAACGTAGAGAAACGCCGTCTTCCATAGCCTTCGAGCGGAACCAAATCATCTTGTGCCTAGTCAATATATATCTGAAATATTCGATGCACATGAATGGTCCAGAAAAGTATTGTCATCAACCACCAAAACCAACTAAGGAATAAAAATGCCCTTACAACTGCCACCAAGCTACAAAAGCTTCATGATGAACTATAATATGCAAGGGATGGATAAGACGATTCTTGAGCTCTTCGCAATGCTAAAGGCTGTAGAGGTAGAAATCAAGAAGGAGCATCAAGTGTTGATGGTCAACAAGACCACCAGTTTCAAGAAAAAAGGTAAAGGGAAGAAAGGGAACTTCAAGAAGAACAACAAGCCAGTTGCTGCTCAAGTGAAGAAACCCAAGTCTGGACCTAAGCCTGAGACTGAGTGCTTCTACCACAAAGGAACTGGTCACTGGAATCGTAACTGCCCCAAGTATTTGGCGGAGAAGAAGGATGGCAAAGTGAAAGGTATATTTGATATACATGTTATTAATGTGTACCTTACTAATGCTCGCAGTAGCGCCTGGGTATTTGATACTGGTGCTGTTGCTAATATTTGCAACTCGAAATATGGGCTATAGATTAAGCGAAGATTGGCTAAGGACGAGGTGACGATGCGCGTGGGAAATTGTTCCAAAGTCGATGTGATCGCCGTCGGCATGCTACCTCTACAGCTACCTTCGGGATTAGTTTTAGACCTAAATAATTGTTATTTGGTGCCAGCGTTGAGCATGAACATTATATCTGGATCTTGTTTGATGCGAGACGGTTATTCATTTAAATCAGAGAATAATGGTTGTTCTATTTATATGAGTAATATCTTTTATGGTCATGCACCCTTGATGAGTGGTCTATTTTCACTAAATCTTGATAGTAGTGATACACATGTTCATAGTATTGAAGCCAAAAGATGCAGAGTTGATAATGATAGTGCAACTTATTTGTGGCACTGCCGTTTGGGTCATATTGGTGTAAAGCGCATGAAGAAACTCCATTTTGATGGACTTTTGGAATCACTTGATTATGAATCACTTGGTACTTGTGAACCATGCCTCATGGGCAAGATGACTAAAACTCCGTTCTCCGGAACAATGGAGCGAGCAACAGATTTATTGGAAATCATACATACTGATATATGTGGTCCAATGAACACTGAGGCTCGCGGGGGATATCGTTATTTTCTCACCTTCATAGATGATTTGAGCAGATATGGGTATATCTACTTAATGAAACATAAGTATGAAACATTTGAAAAGTTCAAAGAATTTCAGGTAAAGTGGAAAATCATCGTAACAAGAAAATAAAGTTTCTACGATCTGATCGTGGAGGAGAATATTTGAGTTACGAGTTTGTTCTTCATTTGAAACAATCCGGAATAGTTTCGCAACTCACGCCACCTGTAACACCACAGCGTAATGGTGTGTCCGAATGTCATAATCGTACTTTACTAGATATGGTGCGATCTATGATGTCTCTTACTGATTTACCGCTATCATTTTGGGGTTATTCTTTAGAGACGGCTGCATTCACGTTAAATAGGGCACCATCTAAATCCGTTGAGACGGCACCTTATGAACCGTGGTTTGGCAAGAAACCCAAGTTGTCGTTTCTTAAAGTTTGGGGCTGCGATGCTTATGTGAAAAAGCTTCAACCTAATAAGCTTGAACCCAAATCGGAGAAATGTGTCTTCATAGGATACCCAAAGGAGACTGTTGGGTACACCTTCTATCACAGATCCGAAGGCAAGATATTCATTGCTAAGAATGGATCCTTTCTAGAGAAGGAGTTCCTCTCGAAAGAAGTGAGTGGGAGGAAAGTAGAACTTGATGAGGTAATTGTACCTCCTCCCTTATTGGAAAGTAGTTCATCACTGAAATCAGTTCTAGTGATTCCTACACTAGTAAGTGAGGAAGCTAATGATGATGATCACGAAACTTCTGATCAAGTTACTACCGAACCTCGTAGGTCAACCAGAGTAAGATCCGCACCAGAGTGATACGGTAATCCTGTTCTGGAGGTCATGTTACTTGACCATGACGAACCTACGAACTATGAGGAAGCGATGATGAGCCTAGATTTCGCAAAATGGCTTGAGGCCATGAAATCTGAGATGGGATCCATGAATGAGAATAAAGTGTGGACTTTGGTTGACTTGCCCGATGATCGGCAAGCCATAGAGAATAAATGGATTTTCAAAAAGAAGACTGTCGCTGACGGAAATGTTACTGTCTACAAAGCTCGACTTGTTGCAAAAGGTTTTCGACAAGTTCAAGGAGTTGACTACGATGAGACCTTCTCACCCGTAGCGATGCTTAAGTCCGTCCAAATCATGTTAGCAATAGCCGCATCTTATGATTATGAAATCTGGCAATGGATGTCAAAATTGCATTCCTTAATGGATATCTTAAAGAAGAGTTGTATATGATGCAACTAGAAGGCTTTGTCGATCCAAAAAGGTGCTAACAAAGTGTGCAAGCTCCACCGATCCATTTATGGACTGGTGCAAGCCTCTCAGAGTTGGAATATACGCTTTGATAGTGTTATCAAAGCATATGGTTTTATACAGACTTTTGGAGAAGCCTGTATTTACAAGAATGTGAGTGGGAGCTTTGTAGCATTTCTGATATTATATGTAGATGACATATTGTTGATCAGAAATGATACTGAATTTCTGAGTAGCATAAAAGGATACTTGAATAATAATTTTTCAATGAAAGACCTCGGTGAAGCTGCTTATATATTGGGCATCAAGATCTATAGACATAGATCAAGACGCTTAATTAGACTTTCACAAAGCACATACCTTGATAAAGTTTTGAAGAAGTTCAAAATGGATCCGGCAAAGAAAGGGTTCTTGCCTGTGTTACAAGGTGTGAAGTTGAGTTAGACTCAATGCCCGACCACTGCAGAAGATAGAGAGAAAATGAAAGTTATTCCCTATGCTTCATCCATAGGTTCTATCATGTATGCAATGCTGTGTACCAGACCTGATGTGTGCCTTGCTATTAGTTTAGCAAGGAGGTACCAAAGTAATACAGGAGTGGATCACTGGACAGCAGTCAAGAACATTCTGAAATACCTAAAAAGGACTAAGGATATGTTTCTCGTATATGGAGGTGACAAAGAGCTCGTCATAAACGGTTACGTCGATGCAAGCTTTGACACTGATCCGGATGACTCTAAGTCACAAACCGGATACATGTTTTTAATAAATGGTGGAGCTGTCAGTTGGTGCAGTTCCAAGCAGAGCGTCATGGCGGGATCTACGTGTGAAGCGAAGTACATAGCTACTTCGGAAGCAGCAAATGAAGGAGTCTGGATGAAGGAGTTCCTATCCGATCTAGGTGTCATACCTAGTGCATCGGGTCCAATGAAAATCTTTTGTGACAACACTGGTGCAATTGCCTTGGCAAAGGAATCCAGATTTCACAAGAGAACCAAGCACATCAAGAGACGTTTCATCATTGTCATATTGCTTTGCATGATCATGTAGTTGACATCGTATTTGTGGCAAAGCCACCGTTCATGATACTTTCATACATGTCAGTCTTGATTCATTGCACATCTCGGTACACCGCCGGAGGCATTCACACAGAGTCATATTTTGTTCTAGTATCGAGTTGTAATTTTTTGAGTTGCAAGTAAATAAAAGTGTGATGATCATCATTATTAGAGCATTGTCCCTAGTGTGGAAAGGATGATGGATACTATGATTCCCCCACAAGTCAGGATGAGACTCCGAACGAAAAAAAAGAGGCCATAAAAAAAGAGAAGGCCCAAATAAAAAAATGAGAGAAAAAGAGAGAAGGGACAATGTTACTATCCTTTTACCACACTTGTGCTTCAAAGTAGCACCATGATCTTCATGATAGAGAGTTTACTATTTTGTCACTTTCATATACTAGTGGGAATTTTACATTATAGAACTTGGCTTGTATATTCTAATGATGGGCTTCCTCAAATTGCCCCAGGTCTTCATGAGCAAGCAAGTTGGATGCACACCCACTAGTTTCTTTTTAGCTTTCATACACTTATAGCTCTAGTGCATCTGTTGCATGGCAATCCCTACTCACTCACATTGATATCTATTGATGGGCATCTCCATAGCCCGTTCATATGCCTAGTTGATGTGAGACTATCTTCTCCCTTTGTCTTCTCCGCGACCACCATTCTATTCCACTTATAGTGCTATATCCATGGCTCACGCTCATATATTGCGTGAAGATTGAAAAAGTTTGAGAACACCAAAAGTATGAAACAATTGCTTGGCTTGTCATCGGGGTTGTGCATGATTTAAATACTTTGTGTGGTGAAGATAGAGCATAGCTAGACTATATGATTTTGTAGGGATAACTTTCTTTGGCCATGTTATTTTGAGAAGACATGATTGCTTTGTTAGTATGCTTGAAGTATTATTATTTTTATGTCAATATTAAACTTTAGTCTCGAATCTTTCGGATATGAACATTCATGCCATAATAAAGAAAATTACATTGAGAATTATGCTAGGTAGCATTCCACATCAAAAATTCTGTTTTTATCATTTACCTACTCGAGGACGAGCAGGAATTAAGCTTGGGGATGCTTGATATGTCTCCAACGTATCTATAATTTTTGATTGTTCCATGATATTTTATTATTTGTTTTGGATGTTTAATGGGCTTTAATTTACCTTTTTATATTATTTTTGGGACTAACCTACTAACCAAAGGCCCAATGCAAATTGCAGTTTTTTTTGCCAATTTCAGTGTTTCGCAGAAAAGGAATATCAAACGGAATCCAAACGGAATGAAACCTTCGGGAGAGTTATTTTTGGAACAAACGTGATGCGGAGCATCCCAAGGTCATCCCCATGGACCTACCATTGTTTCACCAAGTGCCTAGCAGACCCATGAAACGAGCACATGCAAGAGCTCTCGAAACCAAGGTGACATCTCTCCTCTCACAAGTCCACTTCGATGCACATGAGACATGGCTACTACCTCAAACGGAGACATTGTGCATACTCAGGTATCAAGGAGTTAGCCATGAAGAAGCTAAGGAGCAAGGAGAATCAGAAGAGGAAGATGGACGTGAAGATGGAGAAGAAGAGGAGCTATGGAAGAAGCCCCAGCCACCGGACGACCGGTCGGGACCGGACGTCCGGAGCCTGAAGTCACAGCCACCAGACGACCGGTCGGGACCGGACGTCCGGAGCCTGAAGTCCCAGCCACCGGACGACCGGTCAAGACCGGACGTCCAGCGCCTGAAGCCCCAGGTGAGCTACAGTGAGTGGACGTCCGGCCCGGACCCGACGACCGGCGCCACTACACCCGAGCCAATATTAGCGGAAGTCCGAAGTGACCGGATGTCCGGCACCCCCATCACAGAACGGATCCAGCGGATGTCCAGAAGCCACCTGGCGTCCGGACGCCAATGAGCCACCGGACGACCGGTCCCCAGCGGACGTCCGGTACCTGGCTGTGTCCAGTTTTGGGCCCGAGGCCCATGTACCCCCTCCTTTCGCCCCCATTTGCACTAAGACTATAAATAGACCTCCTATTCCTCCTAGCTAGGGTTAGCATTGGTTTAGCTCATATTAGAGATTGAGCATTGCTCATCCACATCGGATCTACTCCACGAGAGAGACCACGACCCCTCTTCAGAGAAGATCCCTTTGGATTCAAGACCTCCTTGCAGAGAAGAACATCAAGACCTCCTCACAGAGAAGACTGGCTACCTTTGTATCGTCCCTAGTTGACCGTGGATCATGTGATCTCTTATGTACTCGAGGATCTAGCATATGTGTGACTATTTCTTGTTGGTTTAGTGTTTTTCTCGTGTTTCCACTCATGTTTCCCCTCGTGTTCTTCGTGTTCTTCACGGGATCCGCTCTTTTCATGAAAGATCGACCGATTAGGGTGGAAACCCTACATCATCTTGGTATCTAGAGCCGCGTTGATCACGATTTCGGAGCCTCCCCGTTGTGTTTCTAGCCTAGTTTTTGTTGATTTTGTCCCTAATTTGAAAATTCCCCACAAAAATAGCCACAATTTTTTTTTGTGATTTGTTGGTGTGTTGAAATTTTGTTGGATTTGATCCGTGGATTTGCTTTGTCTTGAGTGGATCTAGCTTTTTCCCCCTTTCCCCACCCTTTCCATCCACGAAATCGCCCGGATTTGACGATTTTCACCTCATCCACCCCGTCCACGAGTTTTTCATCCCCGTGCCCGAAAATCGCCCAGGCACCGGATGTCCGACCCCCGTGACGTCCGACGACCGGACGACCGGCCCAGCCCGGATGTTCGACGATCCCTGACGAAACTGAATTTTTTTTTCTAGTTTAGTCACCACCACTGCCCCACATTTCCGCATACGCACTCCCACCGCTATACACCATCACCACTTCCGCATACCACCACCTTTACTTATGCATTTCGCTCTCCGACACGTTTTACCACTTCGAGCTTTGAGAATTTGAGTTGCGGTTTCGTGTCCTATTGTGTTTCGGCTATTTAGGTATGGTTCGACATCAACATCACTGCCGCTCATCTTCGCCATGGACGCGTCATCAACAACGACCACCTCGACTACATTTTGGTATTCATGCCACCCATTTGATCATCGTCATCCGTTTCTTGCTTACAGACGAGGAACCAAAGAAGCGGTAACCTCACCTTGGTAATGGACATATCATTCTTGCCATTACATTGATAGCCATCATAGCCTTATTCCTTTGCGTCGCTTACCCATCGAGACTAGCTTTTGAGTATTGCCGGCAACGAGACTTGTGCACATTAGTAATCGTACTTCCCATAGCATACATACATCATTGGTGCATATATTGGTATCATCTCTTATGTCACAAGGTTGTCATCGCATACACAATTCCTATCTTGGTTCATGAAGCATTGCATGAGAAAAGAGCTCAAACAACAAAGAGCCAAACAAGATTTTAAGCAAAAGGTAAAGATAGGCAAATAGCTTTTAAGCAAGAACCATAGCATCATACAACATTAAGATTGTCATACTAGATCATCTTGGATCATATCATAGAAACACCTTGCATAGAGCATACTTGGGATAGAAGTCGTTGCATTTTTGCTTAGTAGGTTGTGCACAAGTCTTGTATCCGCCTATTGTGCAATCGTGCTAGCGTCTCTCTAGTGTTGTGCAACAAGAGCATTTTTGTGGATTCCACATTTTGGCTCACCCTTGGTTGCACGACCCCACTTATATTTTTGCGTGTGTGTTTCCGTGTACTGTATATTGCTTGGTCTACTTGTTGCATTGCAAACTTGCGAATCTTTTCCAACATTATTGAAGCCCACTTACAATTGCATCAAATTTTGTGCTACCATCCTAACCAAGCTCCACCATAAGCTTTTACTTGTGTAGGTGTGAGAAACCGACAAGAATTGGTACCAATTGTGCTATTTCATTGTTCCACATTGGAGTGATCATTGATCCACCTTCAACTTCGGTCAAGGTACATTTGGTATACGTTCTTCTCTTTCTCCCACTCACATTTTTCTCTTGGAATGATGGATAAGCCAAGTACTTCTACCAACCCACTCTTCATTGAGCGCGATGACGACATGAACTCCTACGTCACCAAGAGCCACCTCTTTGGTGCACAACGTGCTTTGCATCAAGAGCAACAAGCAATGAGTGAACGCATCGACAACCTCGCCGCCGACTTGCGACTCTCCGAGCAACGTACAAGGGACTACTTCGACCACAAGCTCGACGATCACAAGCAAGGGAACAATGCAAGAATGGGTGAGATTCGTGCTTTGTTGCTCAACCGCTCTTCTTCCACTTCGCCCTCTTCAAGAAGGAGCCGTTCAAGTTGACACTCCGACTTCACCCTCTCTGGCTCAAGTACACCGACATCGAACACTCTTTGACGTGCCACGCACAATGATCATCAAGCAAGCCTCAATCCTCTACGTGACACTAACTCTCAAGAGAACCGACAACGTCAAACCCAAGCGGCTTTTGCGCTAGCACGAGAATAGTAACGACAATGCCAACATGAAGCGGAAGAGCGAGCACGTCTCCACCAAGATGCACAAGATGTCGAGGCTCAATGCCAAGAACAACAACTCCGTGAAGCTCAAGCACTTGAGGCGCAACAAGCCCTCCAAGATTCAAGTCGAGCCGTAGCCAACTGAGGCCGACAAGCTCGTGAACATGAAGAAGCACTTCGCGAAGAAGAATACGAACGAAGATTTCAAGCTCGCGTGCATCGTCAAGTTCCTCAAGTTCCTCCTTGAGCTCAACAAGCCCCTCCACAAGCTCCTCAAGGACATCAAGTTCACCAAGAGCATGAAGACAATGGGAATCCTCCACGACAAGAGCAACATGAGGTCGACAACCCTCCTCACCAAGAGAAACACGAGCTTGACAATCATCAACAACATGGGCATCATCATCCCCGACCCCAACACAATGAAGAGCAACGCTACGACAAGCTAAAGTTCACCATGCCCAAGTTCAATGGAAGTAACGACCCCGAAGAGTACCTTTCATGGGCATTGAAGGTCGACAAAATCTTCCGCTTGCACAACTATGAAGAAGAGAAGAAGATCGTGATGGCATCCCTTGAGTTCCAAGACTATGTCCTCATTTGGTAGGAACAAGTCATCGAGCGCCGTGAGGCAAGAGGTGAACCACCCATCACTACGTGGGCGCAAATGAAGGATGTCATGAGAGCATGCTTCGTGCCTACCTACTACAACCGCGACCTCTTCGAGAAACTCCAACTACTCAAGCAAGGAACCAAGAGCGTTGAAGAGTACTACAAGGAGATGGAGATTGCCATGATAAGAGCCAATGTCACGGAAGATGATGAGCAAACTATGGCACGTTTCTTGAATGGACTCAACCATCCTATCAAGAAGATCGCCGGCTTCCAACCATACTCGAACCTCATCGAGCTAGTGCATCAAGCTAACAAAGTGGAACGCCAAGTGCAAGATGACTTCAAATATGCCAAGTTCTCATTCTAGTCATACGGCTTCTCCAACAACCAAGCTTCAATGACTCCAGCACCTTCTACATCAACAAAGCCTTCTACAAGCAACGTCGACAAGTCGAGTTACAAGAAAGCTTTGTAAACTCCAAGTCATCCTTTGTAACATCCCAAAATTCTAAATTTTGGAATGTTATATTAAATAAATTATTATGGTTGTTTGTTTTATTGTTGTGTGATTGATTGTGTGAAAATGATTGGAAATTGAAAACTTTTTGAAAGTTGAATGAGAGGGAATAAAAGGACTTTCCCAAAACTTTGCATCATGCATTTTGATCTTCCTGAATTCAAATTCATTTCATCACAAACCCCTAGAGTGAAGATGATATGACTTCTTCCATTTAAAGAAATGAAAAGGGGTTTGAAAATGATTTGAATTCCTTTTTGAAATTTTCAAATTTAGAAACTTTAAGCAACTCAATGAGTTCATAAAATGACTTCGTCATATTTTAAGAAAGAGAGTTGGAAGTTTCAAAGGAATAATTTGAAGTCACTTTGAAGTTGTTTGAAATTCCAAATTCAAATCCAATTGGGAGTTATTTGAGTTCCTATTCAAATTATTTTTCTCCTAAAAATAAATAAATGGAAATAAGGGTAAAATGATTCCCTTCAATGGAAAATTAGGAGAAAATAAATTTGAAATCATTTTGATATTTAAAAAATGATTTTTTTGATTTTAAATGCAACAGTAGCACTGTTTGGCTTTTATGAATTTTTATGGAATTTAGTTGAACTTGGAAAATAGTTCATCTTATTCTTTGTATTTTTATGAGAATTTTGGTATATAATATACCTATGTTATTTTTTTTGTTATTTTTGCTCTGTTATAGTTTTGTTCTGTAAAACACACACACACACACGCACACCCGCGCGCAGGCCCAGCCAGCCACGCGTTTCGGCTCGCGGCCTGCTCCCAGCGCCGAAGGCCACCGCTCGCTCGCCTGACCCGCCTCTTCCTATCGCTCGCACGCAGCGCCCGCTGCAGGTGGGCCCCGCCCCGTCATCCTTAACCTCCGCTCCTCCCGTTCAGATAGAGCTTGCGAGCTCACAGCCCGCAACAGTCGCCCGCCTTGCGCTCGGATAACGCATATCCGCAGCCCCGAACATCCCTCCCCGCGCCTATAAAAGCCCCTCGTCCTCCTCTCTCCATTCTGCCACTCCATGTCGTCCCTAGCCTCTCGCATCGCTTGCCGTAGCTACTTGGATCTCGCCGAAGCCGTGCTAGTTCACCGAAGGATTTCGTCACCCGTGAGCCACCCCGGCCTCCACCGACTACTTCTTTTTACTGCCCGAGTATGTGTGCATCCGGTTGACATGTTTTCGCCGCCTAGGTCTCGCCAGAATTGCCGCCCCGACGACCTGCGTCCACGCCGGAGCACCGGAGCTCCGCCGCCTCCCTCAGCTCGTCGCTAGCCACCCCACCGCCCATCGACCCCACCAGCGCGCCGCCCACGCCGCGCCCGGTCTCCCCATCTCCTTCCCCGCCGCCAAGGACCACCGCAGTCGCCGCCCCGCCACCGCCCGAAGCCAGCGCCGCCGTCGCCCTTTACGTCGTCGTCGTCAAGGTGAGCGAACCGCTCTCTCGCTGTTCGTTGTTTTCTCTCTAAGATCGGTTTAGTTTAGTGTTTTTTAGATCGGTTAATCCGGTTTACTTAAACCGAACGGTTTTGGTTAAATCGATGGTTTTTTTATTATTAGCCACCGCATAGGGTTTTGCTTATTTAGTGGCCGTTCACCGTTTAGCCTAAGTCGCGAATGCTGCTCAGCCACCCGAGAGCCGCCACGTGGCCAGGGACCTGGTCGCGAATGAAACTCTCACAGTCAAGTCCCTTTAAATTTCAGTTTAGCCCCTAAACTTCGGATAGCCACAACTTTTTAACCGTTGATCCAAATTTGATGAAACCAGCGTCAAAATGTTCGTCTCGAATAGCTTTATCCAGAAAGCCAACTTTGAAAACTTTGGGACAAATTCAAATTTGAACTTTATTCAGATTTGAATTCAAACTTCAATTGTCCATATCTCCTAACCCGTAGCTCCGATTGATGTGATTCTTTTTGCACCATGTCACCGTTGCCAAACCCTATCACCTGGACCATTGTCACACTAATTTTCACACACTTAGGATATGTCCATAGTAGTTTTACTCATATGCCTTGTATGCACTATGCTTCACGTCACAAATTCTGAACCACATGCCTATGTTATGTTGCACTTAGAATATTTTGTGATAGTTAAGTGGGTTGTATGTTCATTTGGTTTTTCCAAGACTTTTTACTTTGCATGTTCTTCTTGGTTCTTTGAAATGATTGCTTATGCGAATGCAATGTTGACTTTATAGATTTTCATCGGAGAATGACGAATAGTTCTATTAAGTAAAGTTCTGAGAGCGATATAATCTTCATCAACTATTACCAGGCAAGTTCACATTTGACCATTATTCCAATTACTTATGTTTATATTATGCACTTAGTCCTTTTGTGGTAGGATTGCATGGTAGGATTTATTGTTGCTAGATGGCTATGCCGTTACCTAGTAGTTCATTTGAGGTAGGCCTGATCTATACATCCTTGTCACCACCGTGTAAGTTTATTTTTGCCTCGCTAAATGTAGACGTGGTTTGGGAAGCGAACATGGAGAGACATGAGTGACAAAGTAGTAATCAGGACCAAGACTTGTAAATGAACTACCTGGGCGGTATTTGGTTTGAATGGTGGCGAAGTAAAGTGGGAGCATGCATGGTTAATCCATGGTGGTGCACCACTAGTGGTCGGCTGCCCAGGCTCAAAGAGATCAATCGTATTCTCATATCTAGAAGCTTCCGTGTGCAGCCACATGCCAATATGGGCTCTGGCTTAGTTGAGTGGATAGTGTGACCCCTTCCGGGATGGGCTAGCAGATGTAGAATTATGTAGGTGTACCCGCCTATCCGTGGGTTAAGAGGGAACATTTTCGAAAGGCTATGTCTCGGTCATCCTGTTTTCAAATGCCAGGCAGTGCGAGAACTTCAAGGGAGGCGATCGAGTCTTGTGGGGAAAAGTGCGCAAACCTCTGCAGAGTGTTAAAACCTAATCGATTAGCTGTGTCCCCGGTTACGGACAACTTGAGCATCTAGTAGTGGAAATGCTGGGAGATCTCATCACTCTTAATTAAACAGTTGGGTTTTAAATGAAACTTTGGGAATGGATTGAGTTGGGTTTATCAACTCATCCTATGCTATACAGTAGTGGTAGAATAATATCTTTTATTCTAGGGAAAAACTAGCTTTATTGAAAAAACTAAACTTAGAGCTCTCCACCTGCCAAATTGCATGTACAATAGGTTCATTATCCTTATGATGTGACTTTCCAGTACATTCAATGTACTGACCTACAGGGCTACAACGTCTTATGTTGCAGGAATTTTCTACGACGAGTAAGAGTTACGTTGTAGGGTTACGGTCTACACTCAACTTGCCGTTGGCGTTGATGGACTCCACACCCTTATGTTTGTTTCCGCTGAGACTTATGAGGTATATATCAGTTTTATGTTATTTATATATGTGATTGCACTTTGATATATACATTGATGTACTGTGTGTGACAGCATACCGATCCAGGGATGGCACGGATACACAGAGGCTTGACCATTTGAGGTCGGGTCGCTACATCCTTCTACACCAAGAAACTTCAAGCCAAGAGCTTCATCATCATCAACCCCATCCGATGAGACCGTCAAGACAAGTTCCTTCAAATGCTTCACATGCAGAGGACAAGGCCACAAGTCCTATGAGTGCATCAACAAGCGGACCATGATCCTCAACGACGACGACACCTATGACTCAATGAGTGAAGGAGAAATGGAAGCCCTTGTGCAAGTGGCCATACACCGGCAAGTGAACAATGAAGAGGAACAAGTCTTTTGCGATGAAGATTCAAGTCCCGCTCTAGTTGTCTCCAAGGTCTTGACTCTCCAACATCACCAAGAAGAAGACCAACGATGCCACATCTTTCATACTAAGGCTGGCATCAATGGATGATCCGTCAAGGTCATCATCGACGGTGGGAGTTTTCATAACCTCGCAAGTGAAGAACTTTGCTCCAAGCTCCAATTTCCCAAGACGAAGCACCCACATCCCTACAAAGTTCAATGGCTTAGCGACTCCGGCACTATCCAAGTCGAGCATCGAGTACAAGTCTCCTTTAAAATTGGTGCCTACGAAGACACTTTGGAGTGCGACATCATCCCAATAACCGTTTGCCACCTTCTTCTTGGACGCCCATGGCAATTTGATAGAGGTGTCATCCACAATGGCCGAACGAACCACTACATTTTCAAGATGAAAGGAAAGGAGTACGTACTTCGCCCTATGTCTCCAAGCCAAGTGATCGCCGACAAGCAAGCCACCCATCATGGAGAGAATAGTGAGAGAGCAAGCCACCAAAAAGAGAGTGAGTGCCACAAGCCCAAATCGAGCGCCTCCACGATGAGCGAAAAGAAAAACTTTGTCCTATTTGCCACCAAAAGCGAGATAAGAGGAGTGTGTGTGAGAACCCATCTAGCGTCCTACACTATGTCCTTTTGTGCAAGGACAATGCAACACAAGCTAACAACTCTCACGCTCTACCTTTAGTGGTGTCTTCTCTTTTGCAGGAATTTCAAGATGTTTCCCCCGACGAGCTACCTCCAGGACTACCTCCACTAGGAGGCATCGAGCACCGTATTGACCTCATCCCCGGAGCACCTCTTCCGAACAAAGCTCCCTACCGCGTCAACCCTGAAGAAACCAAAGAAATACAAAGGCAAGTAAAGCATCTCATAGACCATGGACATGTGCGTGAAAGTTTGGGCCCTTGTGCCGTCCCGGCCATTCTTGTGCCAAAACGAGATGGTAGCTTTCGCATATGCTCTGATTGTAGACCTATCAATGTTATCACCATTCGCTATAGGTATCCCATTCCACGCCTTGATGATATGCTTGATGAACTTAGTGGTGCCACTATATTCTCCAAGATTGATCTTAAAAGTGGTTACTATCAAATCCGCATACAAGAGGGTGACGAATGGAAAACCGCTTTCAAAACCAAGTTTGGGTTGTATGAGTGGTTAGTCATGCCTATGGGTCTATCGAAAGCACCGGGTACTTTTATGCGTCTTATGAATCATGTCTTTCGCCCTTACATTGGTGTGTTTGTTGTGGTCTACTTCGATGATATCCTTGTTTATAGCAAATCTCTTCAAGATCATGTCACCCATGTTCGAACCATTTTACAAACTCTTCGAAAAGAACATCTCTATGCTAACATGGAAAAGTGCCTTTTCGGCGTTGATAAGCTCATTTTCTTGGGTTTTGTTGTATCTTCTATGGGTGTTCATGTAGATGAGTCCAAGATCAATGCTATTAAGACTTGGCCCCAACCAACCAACTTGCAACAAGTGCGTAGCTTTCTTGGCCTTGCGGGTTTCTATCGTTGCTTTGTGAAAGATTTTAGCACCATTGCTTCGCCTTTGCATGCTTTGAGCAAGAAAAATGTGCCTTTTGTTTGGGGACCATCCCAAGATACCGCTTTCAATGAGGTTAAGAATTTGCTTACTCATGCTCCCGTGCTTGCATTACCCAACTTTGACAAGCCCTTTGAGATTCATTGTGATGCTAGTGGTAATGGCATAGGAGGTGTGTTAACACAAGAGAAGCGCCCCATAGCTTACTTTAGTGAGAAACTTTCTGGATCGCAACTCAATTACCCCATCTATGACAAAGAGCTATATGCTTTAGTGCGCGTTTTGCATGAATGGGAACACTATCTTCGCCCTCATGAACTCATCATTCATACCGATCATGAAACGCTCAAGTACCTTAAGGGCCAAACCAAGTTGAACAAGCGTCATGCTAAATGGAGTGAATTTATTGAGTCTTTTCCTAATGTCATCAAGTACATCAAAGGTAAGGAAAATGTTGTGGCGGACGCTCTTTCCCGTATATGCATGCTTGTTACTCAACTTGAATTGGATGTCATTGGCTTTGAGCACATAAAAGACTTGTATGAGCATGATCCCACTTTTGCTACTCCTTATGCCAAGTGTTTGACGCACACCTCTTGGGAATGCTATTACATCAAAAATGGATATCTTATGAGAGCTAACAATCTTTGCATCCCCGAGTCTTCTCTTTGTTTGTTGCTTTTGCGGGAATCTCATGGGGGAGGACTAATGGGACATTTTAGAGGCGACAAGACTTTCGCTACGCTCTCCAAGAACTACTATTGGCCCAAGATGTTTCGCGACGTCAACCGCTTCACCAACCGATGCTCTACATGTTGCAAAGCTAAGTCCAAAGCTCAATCCCATGGCCTTTACATGCCTCTCCCAATTCCATATCAACCATGGGAAGACATTAGCATGGATTTTGTACTTGGATTGCCTAGGACTAGAAATGGAAAGGATTCGGTATTTGTCGTTGTGGACTGCTTCTGTAAGATGGCACATTTCATTCCTTGCAACAAGATAGACGATGCTTCACATGTTGCCAATCTCGTTTGTAGGGAAATATTGCGTCTACATGGAGTGCCAAAGACGATTGTCTCAGACCGCGACGTCAAGTTCCTAAGCTACTTTTGGAAGACCCTATGCGCCAAGCTCAGAATCAAGCTACTCTTCTCCACGACATATCATCCACAAACCGACGGCCAAATGGAGGTGACCAACCGCACACACTCCGCTCTACTTCAAGTACTCATCAAGAGGAACATCAAGGAGTGGGAGGAGTGCCTACCTATCGCCGAGTTCGCCTACAACCAAGCAAGACACTCAACAACCGATAAGTCCCCCTTCGAGGTCGTCTACGGTTTCAACCCATTGTCAGCATTGGAGATTCTTCCTATACCACTACAAGAGCGCATCAATATGGACGCAAGTGCATGTGTGAACCATCTCAAAAAGGTGCATGAAGATACACGGCACACCATCGAGCGCCAAGTACAACGACTTGTGACCAAGCTCAACATCAACAAGCAACCCATGGTACTCGACATCGGTGATCTTGTGTGGCTACACCTTCGCAAAGACCGCTTCCCCACCGAACGCAAGTCCAAGCTTCTACCTCGAGCGGATGGACCCTTCAAGGTGCTTGCACGCTACAAAAACAACGCTTACCAGATCGACCTCCCACGTGACAAGTACAACATGAGTGGCATCTTCAATGTCAAGGACCTCTCGCCCTACCATGCTGATGACGAATTTGATCAGAGGTTAGATCTTCCCCAAGGGAGGAGAGATGATGCGGAGCATCCCAAGGTCATCCCCATGGACCTACCATCGTTTCACCAAGTGCCTAGCGGACCCATGACACGAGCACGTGCAAGAGCTCTTGAAACCAAGGTGACATCTCTCCTCTCACAAGTCCACTTCGATGCACATGAGACATGGCTACTACCTCAAACGGAGACATTGTGCATACTCAGGTATCAAGGAGTTAGCCATGAAGAAGCTAAGGGGCAAGGAGAATCAGAAGAGGAAGATGGACGTGAAGACGGAGAAGAAGAGGAGCTACGGAAGAAGCCCCAGCCACCGGATGACCGGTCGGGACCGGACGTCCGGAGCATGAAGTCCCAGCCACCAGACGACCGGTCAGGACCGGACGTCCGGCGCCTGAAGCCCCAGCCGAGCTACAGTGAGCGGACGTCCGGCTCGGACCGGACGACCGGTGCCACTGCACCCGAGCCAATATTAGCGGAAGTCCGAAGTGACCGGACGTCCGGCACCCCCATCACAGAACGGATCCAGTGGATGTCCGGAAGCCACCGGACGTCCGGACGCCAATGAGCCACCGGATGACAGGTCCCCAGCGGATGTCCGGTACCTTGCTGTGTCCAGTTTCGGGCACGAGGCCCATGTACCCCCCTCCTTTCGCCCCCATTTGCACTAAGTCTATAAATAGACCTCCTATTCCTCCTAGCTAGGGTTAGCATTGGTTTAGCTCATATTAGAGATAGAGCATTGCTCATCCACATCGGATCTACTCCACGAGAGAGACCGCGTCCCCTCTTCGGAGAAGATCCCTTTGGATTCAAGACCTCCTTGCGGAGAAGAACATCAAGACCTCCTCACGGAGAAGATCGGCTACCTTTGTATTGTCCCTAGTTGACCGTGGATCGTGTGATCTCTTATGTACTCGAGGATCTAGCATATGTGTGACTATTTCTTGTTGGTTTAGTGATTTTCTCGTGTTTCCCCTTGTGTTTCACCTTGTGTTCTTCGTGTTCTTCGTGAGATCCGCTCCTTTCGTGAAAGATCGGCCGATTAGGGTTCCACCCTACATCAAAACGTGATCTAGGAGACTTGGAGTGGGCGTCAAGAAAGAAGCGAGGAGACCACGAGGCAGAGAGGCGCGCCCAGGGGGGGTAGGCGCGCCCCCACCCTCATGGGCCCCTCGCAGCTCCACTGACGTACTTCTTCCTCCTATATATACCCATATACCCCGAAAACATCCAGGAGCACAAAGAAACCATATTTCCACTGTCGCAACCTTCTGTACCCGTGAGATCGCATCTTGGGGCCTTTTCCGACGCTCTACCAGAGGGGGGATCGATCATGGAGGGCTTCTACATCAACACCATAGCCTCTCCGATGATGTGTGATTAGTTTACCACAGACCTTCGGGTCCATAGTTATTACCTAGATGGCTTATTCTCTCTCATTGGATCTCAATACAAAGTTCTCCTCGATTCTCTTGGAGATCTATTCGATGTAATTCTTTTTGCGGTGTGTTTGTCGAGATCTAATGAATTGTTGGTTTCTGATCAAGATTATCTATGAAAAATATTTGATTCTTCTCTGAAATGTTTTATGCATGATTCAAATATATTTGCAAGTCTCTTCGAATTATCAGTTTGGTTTGGCCTACTAGATTGATCATTCTTGCAATGGGAGAAGTGCTTAGCTTTGGGTTCAATCTTGCGGTGTCCTTTCCCAGTGACAGCAGGGGCAACAAGGCACGTATTGTATTATTTCCATAGAGGATAAAAAGATGGGGTTTATATCATACTGCTTGAGTTTATCCCTCTACATCATGTCATCTTGCCTAATGCGTTACTCTGTTCTTATGAACTTAATACTCTAGATGCATGCTGGATAGCGGTCGTTGTGTGGAGTAATAGTAGTAGATGCAGGCAGGAGTCGGTCTACTTGTCATGGACGTGATGCCTATATACATGATCATACCTAGATATTCTCATAATTATTCGCAAAGGAGACTGTTGGGTACATGGACGTGATACCTATATACATGAGGATACCCAAAGGAGACTGTTGGGTACACCTTCTATCACAGATCCGAAGGCAAGATGTTCATTGCTAAGAATGGATCCTTTCTAGAGAAGGAGTTTCTCTCGAAAGAAGTGAGTGGGAGGAAAGTAGAACTTGGCGAGGTAATTGTACCTACTCACTTATTGGAAAGTAGTTCATCACAGAAATCAATTGCAGTGATTCCTACACCAGTAAGTGAGGAAGCTAATGATGATGATCATGAAACTTCTGATCAAGTTACTACCGAACCACGTAGGTCAACCAGAGTAAGATCCGCACCAGAGTGGTACGGTAATCCTGTTCTGGAGGTCATGTTACTTGACCATGACGAACCTACGAACTATGAGGAAGCGATGATGAGCCAAGATTCCACAAAATGGCTTGAGGCCATGAAATCTGAGATGGGATCCATGTATGAGAACAAAGTGTGGACTTTGGTTGACTTGCCCGATGATCGGCAAGCCATAGAGAATAAATGGATCTTCAAGAAGAAGACTGACGCTGACGGTAATATTACTGTCTACAAAGCTCTACTTGTTGCAAAAGGTTTTCGACAAGTTCAAGGAGTTGACTACGATGAGACTTTCTCACCCGTAGTGATGCATAAGTCCGTCCAAATCATGTTAGCAATTGCCGCATTTTATGATTATGAAATTTGGCAAATGGATGTCAAAACTGCATTCCTTAATGGATATCTTAAAGAAGAGTTGTATATGATGCAACCAGAAGGTTTTGTTGATCCAAAAGGTGCTAACAAAGTGTGCAAGCTCCAGCGATCCATTTATGGACTGGTGCAAGCCTCTCGGAGTTGGAATATATGCTTTGATAGTGTGATCAAAACATATGGTTTTATACATACTTTTGGAGAAGCCTGTATTTACAAGAAAGTGAGTGGGAGCTCTGTAGCATTTCTAATATTATATGTAGATGACATATTGTTGATCGGAAATGATACTGAATTTTTGAATAGCATAGAAGGATATTTGAATAAGAATTTTTCAATGAAAGACCTCGGTGAAGCTACTTATATATTAGGCATCAAGATCTATAGAGATAGATCAAGACGCTTAATTGGACTTTCACAAAGTACATACCTTGATAAAGTTTTGAAGGAGTTCAAAGTGGATCAAGCAAAGAAAGGGTTCTTGCCTGTGTTACAAGGTATGAAGTTGACTCAGACTCAATGCCCGACCACTGCAGAAGATAGAGAAAAAATGAAAGTCATTCCCTATGCTTCAGCCATATGTTCTATCATGTATGCAATGTTGTGTACCAGACCTAATGTGTGCCTTGCTATTAGTTTAGCAGGGAGGTATCAAAGTAATCCAGGAGTGGATCACTGGACAACGGTCAAGAACATCCTGAAATACCTGAAAAGGACTAAGGATATGTTTCTCGTTTATGGAGGTGACAAAGAGCTCGTCGTAAACGGGTACGTCAATGCAAGCTTTGACACTGATCCGGATGACTCTAAGTCTCAAACTAGATATGTATTTTTATTAAATGGTGGAGCTGTCAGTTGGTGCAGTTCCAAGCAGAGCGTCGTGGCGGGATCTATGTGTGAAGCGGAGTACATAGCTGCTTCGGAAGCAGCAAATGAAGGAGTCTAGATGAATGAGTTCATATCCGATCTAGGTGTAATACCTAGTGCATCGGGTCCAATGGAAATCTTTTGTGACAATATGGTGCAATTGCCTTGGCAAAGGAATCCAGATTTCACAAGAGAACCAAGCACATCAAGAGATGCTGCAATTCCATCCGCGATCAAGTCAAGGAGGGAGACATAGAGATTTGCAAGATACATACGGATCTGAATGTTGCAGACACATTTACTAAGCCTCTCTCACGAACAAAACATGATCAACACCAAGACTCCATGGGTGTTAGAATCATTACAATGTAATCTAGATTATTGACTCTAGTGCAAGTGTGAGACTGAAGGAAATATGCCCTAGAGGCGATAATAAAGTTGTTATTTATATTTCCTTATATCATGATAAATGTTTATTATTCATGTTAGAATTGTATTAACCGGAAACTTAGTACATGTGTGAATACATAGACAAACAGAGTGTCACTAGTATGCCTCTACCTGACTAGCTCGTTGAATCAATGATGGTTATGTTTCCTAACCATAGACATGAGTTGTCATTTGATTAACGGGATCACATCATTAGAGAATGATGTGATTGACTTGACCCATTCGTTAGCTTAGCACGATGATCGTTTAGTTTGTTGCTATTGCTTTCCCCATAACTTATACATGTTCCTATGACTATGAGATCATGCAACTCCTGAATACCGGAGGAACACTTAGTGTGCTATCAAACGTCACAACGTAACTGGGTGACTATAAAGATGCTCTACAGGTGTCTCCGATGGTGTTTGTTGAGTTGGCATAGATCGAGATTAGGATTTGTCACTACGAGTATCAGAGAGGTATCTCTAGGCCCTCTCGGTAATGCACATCACTATAAGCCTTGCAAGCAATGTGACTAATGAGTTAGTTATGGGATGATGCATTACAGAACGAGTAAAGAAACTTGCCGGTAACAAGATTGAACTAGGTATTGAGATACCAACGATAGAATCTCAGGCAAGTAACATACCGATGACAAAGGGAATAACGTATATCGTTATGCGGTTTGACCGATAAAGATCTTCGTAGAATATGTAGTAACCAATATGAGCATCCAGGTTCTGCTATTGGTTATTGACCGGAGATGAGTCTCGGTCATGTCTACATAGTTCTCGAACCCGCAGGGTCGCACGCTTAACGTTCGATGACGATCGATATTATGAGTTTATGTGTTTTGATGTATCGAAGGTAGTTCGGAGTCCCGTATATGATCATGGACATGACGAGGAGTCTCGAAATGGCCGAGACATAAAGATTGATATATTGGACAGCTATATTCGGACACCAGAAGTGTTCCGGGTGATTTCGAAGAAAATCGGAGTGCCGGAGGGTTACCGGAACCCCCCGAGGGAACTAATGGGCCACATGGGCCTTAGTGGAAAGAGAGAGGACCGGCCAGGGTAGGCCACACGCCCTCTCCCCCTCTAGTCTGAATTGGACTAGGGAAGGGGGGCGGCACCCCCCTTTCCTTCTCCCTTCTCCTCCTTCCTTTCCCTACTCCTACTAGGACTAGGAAAGGGGAGTCCTACTCCTACTAGGAGGAGGACTCCTCTCCAGGCGTGCCACAAGGGCTGGCCGGCCTCCCCCTTGCTCCTTTATATACGGGGGCAGGGGGCACCCGAGAACACACAAGTTGATCATTGATCCCTTAGCCGTGTGCGGTGCCCCGCTCCACCATAATCCACCTCGGTCATATCGTCATAGTGCTTAGGCGAAGCCCTGCACCGGTAGATTCATCATCATCATCATCACGCCGTCGTGCTGACGAAGCTCTCCCTCGACACTCAGCTGGATCGAGAGTTCGTGGGACGTCACCGAGCCGAACGTGTGCAGATCGCGGAGGTGCCGTACTTTTGGTACTAGGATCGGTCGGATCATGAAGACGTACGACTACATCAACCGCATTGTCATAACGCTTCCACTTACGGTCTACGAGGGTATGTGGACAACACTCTTCCCCTCTTGTTGCTATGCATCACCATAATAGATCTTGCGTGTGCATAGGATTTTTTTTTTGAAATTACCGCGTTCCCCAACAGTTGGCGCATTTTAATTAAGTCAAGTGTCAAGTTCTCTACAACCGGATATTAACAAATTCCCATCTACCACATAACCGCGGGCACAGCTCTCGAAATTTTATACCCTGCAGGGGTGTCCCAACTTAGCCCATCACAAGCTCTCACGATCAACGAAGGATATTCCTTCTCCCGGAATAACCCGATCAGTCTCAGAATCCCGGTTACAAGACATTTCGGCAATGGTAAAACAAGACCAGCAAGACCGCCCAAATGTGCCAACAAATTCTGATAGGAGCTACACATATCTCGTTCTCCGGTCACACCGGATGGGACAAGCTACTAGTAAAACCAACCCACGAGTTTCCCCGAGGCGGCCCCGCAGGCTGCCCGGTTCGGACCAACACTCAG
>NC_041392.1:437446744-437473173 GCF_002162155.2 Triticum dicoccoides | reverse complement strand
TTGGCAAATGGTAAAACTAAGGTTGGGCCTTGCTGGATGAGTTTTATTCAAAGTGAACTGTCAAGGGGGTCCCATAACCCCAACTGTGTAAGGAACGCAAAATCAAGGAACATAACACTGGTATGACGGAAACTAGGGCGGCAAGAGTGGAACAAAACACCGAGCAAAAGGCCAAGCCTTCCACCCTTTGCCAAGTATATATATGCATTAATTAAATAAGAGATATTGTGATATCCCAACATATCCATGTTCCAAGGTGGAACAATCTACACTGCACCTGCAACTAGCAACGCTATAAGAGGGGCTGAGCAAAAGCGGTAACATAGCCAAACAACGGTTTGCTAGGAAGGTGGGTTAGAGGCTTGACATGGCAATAAGGGAGGCTTGATAAACAAGTGGTAGGTAGCATGACATAGAGATAGAGCGAACAACTAGCAAGCAAAGATAGAAGTGATATCGGGGGTAATGATCATCTTGCCTGCAAAGTTCTCGGGGTTGTTGAAAGCTTGCTCATCGTAAACGTACTCGACAGGTTCCTCATTCACGAACTCATCTCCCGACTCTACCCGAAGCAAGAACACAAGCAAGGGAACAACAATCAATCACGGTGCAATGCGCAAACAACATGATGCAAGACATGGCATGGAATGCGAGATATGATGTGCAATGCATATGGATACTCCAGAAGGGAAAAGATTATCATGTCATCAACTTGGCAAACCAAGCATGCCACTGGATAGGTTAGGAGATTTCGGTCAAAATCGATATGAAGATCACCTGAAACGGATGCACGGTTTGCTAATGATGAGCAAAACAAGAACAAGGTAAAACTGCGCTCAACAGCAACCTAGCACTTAAGATGCATCATGAAACTATGCTACATCACTCCAACATAGCAACAAAACACATGGCAGTGAAGTACAGGTGAAGCTCTACAAATCGTGAACACTGAGCTCTTGCTAGAACTCACTAGAACAAGTCTAAAACAACATGGCAAAAATGCAAATGACAAACGGTTTACAGACTTGGCAGTTTTTCACTGATCATGGCAGAAATAGCATCAGGTAGCAATGTTTAGAGCTAGTAAACTACAAGCTACAGGAACATATCATGGCAAACTTGAGCATGGCATGCTAGTACTAAAGGAAATGAACAAAACTCCCTTACTGAACTTGAGCCAAAGATGTACAGAAAAGATGGTAGCATCAATGCAAACATGGCAAGTGATATGAACAGATTCAGACTTTGTAGAAAAACAAGGCATGACAGAAACAGATTCATGATAGCAACTTTGCAAGCTTGTGCAACTCACCACAAAGCATTTCATGGCATAACAAAGCAACCAACAGTAAGAAGACATATTTATGAAGCTAAACATGGCAAGATCATGGTCATAGGGTACATGGATCACTAGCAAAACACATGGCAAAATTGCACTTCCTGTTAACAGATTGACATCAATAATATTTAGCAAAAGGAGAGCATGGTAATAACAAGCTACAGTACCCCATAATTACAACCAAAGGCATGAATGTAAAGAGCATAACCCTTAAAGAAAAATCACCACCTCAGATCTAGGTTTTGCATAGAAGTCAAGGCAGAGGGCGAAGTCAACGGTGACGAGGGAGAAGATGTCCGGCGAGGTCGATGGTGCGGGGCTCCGGCGAGGTCCGGTAGGGCAGATCCGACGAGGGTTCGTCGAGGAGGCGGCGAATGGAGTCGGCGACGGCGGCGGTGCACGGATCTAGCGCGGCGCGGCGATCCAGGGCCCGATCCGGGCTCGGCGGGCCGGCAGTGGCGCAGACGGAGCGGGGGTGACGTGGCGGCTGCGGATTCGTCGAGGGCGGCAGCGCGGACGCGTCCGACCATCGGCGGACGTGTCCGGCGGCACGGAGGAGGGTGGATCTACGGTTACGTCTGCAAATTTCGGGGAGAGATGCTGCTGCCTCTTGAGAACTGCATTGGTTTTCCCTTGAAGAGGAAAGGGTGATGCAGCAAAGTAGCGTAAGTATTTCCCTCAGTTTTTGAGAACCAAGGTATCAATCCAGTAGGAGACCACGCGCGAGTCACCTCGTACCTACACAAACAAATAAGAACCTCGCAACCAACGCGATAAAGGGGTTGTCAATCCCTTCACGGCCACTTGCAAGAGTGAGATCTGATAGAGATAATAATAATAAGATAAATACTTTTGGTATTTTTATGATATAGATTGAAAGTAAAGATTACAAGATAAAATAGATTGGAAACTTGTATGATGGAAAATAAACCCGGGGGCCATAGGTTTTGACTAGTGGCTTCTCTCAAGATAGCATAAGTATTATGGTGGGTGAACAAATTACTATCTAGCAATAGATAGAAAAGTGAATAATTATGAGAATATCTAGGTATGATCATGTATATAGGCATCACGTCCATGACAAGTAGACCGACTCCTGCCTGCATCTACTACTATTACTCCACACATCGATCGCTATCCAGCATGCATCTAGAGTATAAAGTTCTTAAGAACAGAGTAACGCCTTAAGCAAGATGACATGGTGTAGAGGGATAAACTCATGCAATATGATATAAACCCCATATTTTTATCCTCGATGGCAACAATACAATACATGTCGTTTCCCTTTCTATCACTCGGATCGAGCACTACAAGATTGAACCCAAAGCTAAGCACTTCTCCCATTGCAAGAAAGATCAATCTAGTAGGCCAAACCAAACTGATAATTCGAAGAGACTTGGAAAGATAAACCAATCATACATAAAAGAATTCAGAGAAGATTCAAATGTTGTTCATAGATAATCTAGATCATAAACCCACAATTCATCGGATCTCGACAAACACACCGCAAAAGAAGATTACATCGAATAGATCTCCAAGAGAATCGAGGAGAACTTTGTATTGAGATCCAAAGAGAGATAAGAAGCCATCTAGCTACTAGATATGGACCCAAATGTCTGAGGTAAACTACTCACACATCATCGGAGGGGCCATGGAGTTGATGTAGAGGCCCTCCATGATCGATGCCCCCTCCGGCGGAGCTCCGGAAAAGGCTCCAAGATGGGATCTCTTGGGTACAGAAGGTTGCGGCGGTGGAAATAGGGTTTCATGGTGCTCCTGGATGTTTGCGGGGTATATGAATATATATAGGAGGAAGAAGTAGGTCGGTGGAGCAACGAGGGGCCCACGAGGGTGGAGGGCGCGCCCAGGGGGGTGGCGCGCCCCCTGCCTCGTGGCCTCCTTGTTGATTGCTTGACGTCCACTCCAAGTCCTCCGGATCACGTTTGTTCCAAAATTCACGCTCCCGAAGGTTTCATTCTGTTTGGACTCCGTTTGATATTCCTTTTCTACGAAACACTGAAATAGGCAAAAAAAACAACAATTTGGGATGGGCCTCCGGTTTATAGGTTAGTCCCAAAAATAATATAGAAGTGTAAAATAAAGCCCGTTATCATCCAAAACAGATAATATAATAGCATGGAACAATCAAAAATTATAGATACGTTGGAGGCGTATCAAGCATCCCCAAGCTTAATTCCTACCCGTCCTCGAGTAGGTAAATGATAAAAAACAGAATTTTTGATGTGGAATGCTTCCTAACATATTTCTCAATGTAATTTTCTTTATTGTGGCATGAATGTTCAGATCCGAAAGATTCAAGATAAAAGTTTAATATTGACATAAAAATAATAATACTTCAAGCATACTAACTAAGCAATCATGTCTTCTCAAAATAACATGGCCAAAGAAAGTTCATCCCTACAAAATCATATAGTTTGGTCATGCTCCATTTTCGTCACACAAGAATGCTCTCATCATGCACAACCCCGATGACAAGCCAAGCAATTGTTTCATACTTTAGTAATCTCAAACGTATTTCAACTTTCACGCAATACATGGGCGTGAGCCATGGATATAGCACTATGGGTGGAACAGAATATAATGAAGGGGGTTATGTGGAGAAGACAAAAAAAGAAGAAAGTCTCATATCGACGTGGCTAATCAATGGGCTAGGGAGATGCCCATCAATTGATGTCAATGCAAGGAGTAGGGATTGCCATGCAATGGATGCACTAGAGCTATAAATGTATGAAAGCTCAACAAAAGAAACTAAGTGGGTGTGCATCCAACTTGCTTGCTCACGAAGACCTAGGGCACTTGAGGAGGCCCATTGTTGGAATATACAAGCCGAGTTCTGTAATGAAAAATTCCCACTAGTATATGAAAGTGACAAAACAAGAGACTCTCTATCATGAAGATTATGGTGCTACTTTGAAGCATAAGTGTGGAAAAAGGATAGTAGCATTGCCCCCTTTTTTGGGCCTTTTTATTATTATTATTTGGCCTTTCTCTTTTTTATGGGACAATGCTCTATTACTGATGATCATCACAATTCTATTTATTTACAACTCAATGATTACAACTCGATACTAGAACACGATATGACTCTATATGAATGCCTCCGACGGTGTACCGGGATGTGCAATGACTCATGAGTGACATGTATGAAAGAATTATGAATGGTGGCTTTTCCACAAATACGATGTCAACTACATGATCATGCAAGGCAATATGACAATGATGATGCGTGTCATAATAAAAACGGTGGAAAGTTGCATGGCAATATATCTCAGAATGGCTATGGAAATGCCATAATAGGTAGGTATGATGACTGTTTTGAGGAAGATATAAGGAGGTTTATGTGTGATAGAGCATATCGTATCACAGGGTTTGGATGCACCGACGAAGTTTGCACCAACTCTCAAGGTGAGAAAGGGCAATGCGCGGTACCGAAGAGGCTAGCAATGGTAGAAGGGTGAGAGTGCGTATAATCCATGGACTCAACATTAGTCATAAAGAACTCACATACTTATTGCAAAAATCTACAAGTCATCAAAAACCAAGTATTACGCGCATACTCCTAGGGGAATAGATTGGTAGGAAAACACAATCGCTCGTCCCCGACCGCCACTCATAAGGAAGACAATCAAATAACACCTCATGTTTCAAATTTGTTACACAACGTTTGTCATACGTGCATGCTACGGGACTTGCAAACTTCAACACAAGTATTCCTCAAATTCACAACTACTCAACTAGCACAACTTTGATATCACTATCTCCATATCTCAAAATAATCATCAAGTATCAAACTTCTCTTAGTATTCAATGCACATATATAAAAGTTTTTATTATGACTAAAAGCAATTTGCCATGTTGTTCTAAAGGACTCTCAAAATAATATAAGTGAAGCATGATAGATAAATTATTTCTATAAAATAAAACCACCACCGTGCTCTAAAAGATATAAGTGAAGCACTAGAGCAAAAACTATATAGCTCAAGAGATACAAGTGAAGCACATAGAGTATTCTAACAAATTCCAATTCATGTGTGTCTCTCTCAAAACGTGTGTACAGCAAGGATGATTGTGGTAAAATAAAAAGCAAAGACTCAAATCATACAAGACGCTCCAAGCAAAACACATATCATGTGGCGACTAAAAATATAGCTCCAAGTAAAGTTACCGATAGACGAAGAATAAAGAGGGGATGCCTTCCGGGGCATCCCCAAGCTTAGGATTTTTGGTGTCCTTGGATTTTACCTTGGGGTGCCTTGGGCATCCCCAATCTTAGGCTCTTGCCACTCCTTGTTCCATAATCCATCAAATCCTTACCCAAAACTTGAGAACTTCACAGCACAAAACTTAAAAGAAAATCTTCGTGAGCTCCGTTAGTAAAAGAAAACAAACCACTAATTCAAGGTACTGTAATGAATTATTTATTTATTTATATTGGTGTTAAACCTACTGTATTCCAACTTATCTATGGTTTATAAACTCTATTAATAGCCAAAGATTCATCAAAATAAGCAAACAACACACGAAAAACAGAATCTGTCAAAAACAGAACAGTCTGTAGTAATCTGTAGGTTTCAAATACTTATGGAACCCCAAAAATTCTAAAATAAATTGCTCGACGTGAGGAATTTATCTATTAATCATCTGCAAAAATAATTAACTAAATATCACTCTCCAGTAAAAAATGGAAGCAATTCTCGTGAGTGCTAAAGTTTCTGTTTTTTACAGCAAGATCAAAAAGACTTTCCCCAAGTCTTCCCAATGGTTCTACTTGGCACAAACACTAATTAAACACAAAAATCACAACCAAAACAGAGGCTATATGAATTATTTATTACTAAACAGGAGCAAAAAGCAAGGAATAAAAATAAAACTGGGTTGCCTCTCAACAAGAGCTATCGTTTAACGCCCTTAGCTGGGCATAAAAGCAAGGATAGACCTAGGTATTTCCATCTTTGGTAGGCAATCCATAAGTCGCTCTCATAATAGATTCATATGGTAATTTAACTTTATTTCTATGGAAGTGTTCCATGCCTTTCCTTAATGGAAATTGGAATTTAATATTCCCTTCCTACATATCAATAATTGCACCAATCGTTCTAAGGAAAGGTCTACCAAGAATAATAGGACATGAAGGATTGCAATCTATATCAAGAACAATGAAATCTACGGGCACATAATTCCTATTTGCAACAATAAGAACATCATTAATCTTTCCCATAGGTTTCTTAATAGTGGAATCCGCAAGGTGCGAGTTTAGAGAACAATCATCAAATTCATGGAAACCTAGCAAATCACACAAAGTTTTTGGGATTGTGGAAACACTAGCACCCAAATCACACAAAGCATAGCATTCATGATCTTTAATTTTAACTTTAATTGTAGGTTCCCACTCATCATAAAGTTTTCTAGGGATAGAAACTTCCAACTCAAGTTTTTCTTCATAAGATTGCATCAAAGCATCAACGATATGTTTAGTAAAAGCTTTATTTTGACTATAAGCATGAGGAGAATTTAGCATGGATTGCAACAAGGAAATACAATATATCAAAGAGCAATTATCATAATTAAATTCCTTGAAATCCAAGATAGTGGGTTCGTTGCTATTTAAAGTTTTAACCTCTTCAATCCCACTTTTAACAATTTTTGCATCAAGATCTAAAAACTCCGAATTTTTGGGACGCCTTCTAACTAAATTTGTCTCATCTCCAGTCCCATCATTAGCAAGATTCATATTGCAAAACAAAGATTTAATAGGGGTCACATCAATAACTTTTAGATCTTCATCTTTATTATCTAACTCTTCTGGTTTAGCGGCCAACTCATTAACTAAAGCGGCTTGCTTATCAGAAATTTGGGCAATTAATTTTTCAAGATCAGCAAACTGAGATTTCAAACCATGAAATTCCTTAGACATATCATCGAGCTCGTTATTCATGAATCCGATAAAACCTTTTGTTCTTGAAGCTCGTTTCTAAAGAAATTATTATGCTCAAACTGCAAGGGCGTAAAACTTCTGACGTTGTTTTCGATTTCTTCCAACCTTCTAAGGTGAGGATCAACACCTTTTGGTAAAGCCATAAGGGCAACAAGCAACAAGAGGCAAGCGAAAAAGAGGCGAACGGAAAAGAGGGGGCATATAAAACGGCAAGGGTGAAGTGGGGGAGAGAAAAACGAGAGGCAAATGGAAAATAATATAATGCGAAGGATAAGAGTTGTGATGGGTACTTGGTATGTCTTGACTTGGCGTAGACCTCCCCGGCAATGGCGCCAGAAATCCTTCTTGCTACCTCTTTGAGTACTGCGTTGGTTTTCCCTTGAAGAGGAAAGGGTGATGCAAGAAAGTAGCGTAAGTATTTCCCTCAGTTTTTGAGAACCAAGGTATCAATCTAGTAGGAGACCATGTGTGAGTCACCTCGTACCTAAACAAACAAATAAGAACCTCGCAACCAACGCGATAAAGGGGTTGTCAATCCCTTCACGGCCACTTGCAAAAGTGAGATCTGATAGAGATTATAATAAAAAATAAATATTTTTGGTATTTTTATGATATAGATTGAAAGTAAAGATTGTAAAATAAAATAGATTGGAAACTTGTATGATGGAAAATAGACCCGGGGGCCATAGGTTTCACTAGTGGCTTCTCTCAAGATACCATAAGTATTACGGTGGGTGAACAAATTTCTCTCGAGCAATTGATAGAAAAGCGAATAATTATGAGAATATCTAGGTATGATCATGTATATAGGCATCACGTCCGTGACAACTAGACCGACTCTTGCCTGCATCTACTACTATTACTCCACACATCGACCGCTATCCAGCATGCATCTAGAGTATTAAGTTCATAAGAACAGAGTAACGCCTTAAGCAAGATGACATGATGTAGAGGGATAAACTCATGCAATATGATATAAACCCCATCTTTTTATCCTCGATGGCAACAATACAATACGTGTCATTTCCCTTTCTGTCACTGGGATCGAGCACCGCAAGATTGAACCCAAAACTAAGTACTTCTCCCATTGCAAGAAAGATCAATCTAGTAGGCCAAACCAAACTGATAATTCGAAGAGACTTACAAAGATAAACCAATCATACATAAAAGAATTCAGAGAAGATTCAAATGTTGTTCATAGATAATCTGGATCATAAACCCACAATTCATCGGATCTCGACAAACATACCGCAAAAGAAGATTACATCGAATAAATCTCCAAAAGAATCGAGGAGAACTTTGTATTGAGATCCAAAGAGAGAGAAGAAGCCATCTAGCTACTAGCTATGGACCCAAAGGTCTGAGGTAAACTACTCACACATCATCAGAGGGGCAATGGGGTTGATGTAGAGGCCCTCCGTGACTGATGCCCCCTCCGACAGAGCTCCAGAAAAGGCCCCAAGATGGGATTTGTTGGGTACAGAAGGTTGCGGCGGTGGAAATAGGGTTTCATGGTGCTCCTGGATGTTTGCGGGGTATATGAATATATATAGGAGGAAGAAGTAGGTCGGTGGAGCAACAAGGGGCCCACGAGGGTGGAGGGCGCGCCTAGGGGGGTAGGCGCGCCCCCCTGCCTCGTGGCCTCCTCGTTGATTGCTTGACGTCCACTCCAAGTCCTCTGGATCACGTTTGTTCCAAAAATCACGCTCCCGAAAGTTTCATTCTGTTTGGACTCCATTTGATATTCCTTTTCTGCGAAACACTGAAATAGGCAAAAAAACAGCAATTTGGGCTGGGCCTCCGGTTTATAGGTTAGTCCCAAAAATAATATAAAAGTGTAAAATAAAGCCCGTTATCATCCAAAACAGATAATATAATAGCATCGAACAATCAAAAATTATAGATACGTTGAAGATGTATCAACCATCCCCAAGCTTAATTCCAGCTCGTCCTCGAGTAGGTAAATGATAAAAATAGAATTTTTGATGTGGAATGCTTCCTAACATATTTCTCAATGTAATTTTCTTTATTGTGGCATGAATATTCAGATCCAAAAGATTCAAGATAAAAGTTTAATATTGACATAAAAATAATAATACTTCAAGCATACTAACTAAGCAATCATGTCTTCTCAAAATAACATGGACAAAGAAAGTTCATCCCTACAAAATCATATAGTTTGGTCATGCTCCATTTTCATCACACAAGAATGCTCTCATCATGCACAACCCCGATTACAAGCCAAGCAATTGTTTCATACTTTAGTAATCTCAAAAAAAATTCAACTTTCACGCAATACATGAGCGTGAGCCATGGATATAGCACTGTGGGTGGAATAGAATATAATGAAGGGGGTTATGTGGAGAAGACAAAAAGGGAGAAAGTCTCACTTCGACGTGGCTAATCAATGGGCTAGGGAGATGCCCATCAATTGATGTCAATGCAAGGAGTAGGGATTGCCATGCAACGGATGCACTAGAGCTATAAATGTATGAAAGCTCAACAAAAGGAACTAAGTGGGTGTGCAAGCAACTTGCTTGCTCACGAAGACCTAGGGCCCTTGAGGAGGCCCATTGTTGGAATATACAAGCCAAGTTCTATAATGAAAAATTCCCACTGGTATATGAAAATGACAAAACAAGAGACTCTCTATCATAAAGATCATGGTGCTACTTTGAAACACAAGTGTGGAAAAAAGGATAGTAGCATTGCCCCCCGTTTTTTGGGCCTTATTATTTGTAACATCCCAAATTTTCAATTTGGAATGTTATACATTAGATCATCATTGCATATCATATTTTATTTGCTTTGGGCTTTGATCCTAGAAATTCTACGCAACTCAAGGACCCACGAAGAGAGTTGGGGATTTCGTTATTTTCATATTTGAGTTTTCTCAAATTTTGAGAATAGGATCATTTGATTTTAATTATTTTATCATCAATTATTTCTATTACAAAAATATGAGAGAGGGAATAAAATGACTTTCCCAAAATAAAGAAATATTGAGGATTTAATAATAAAGTCAAATAAGTTTTTATTTCGGAGTTTTTCATTATTTTATTTGAATTTAGGAAAATGTGTGTTTTTCAAAATTCCATTTAGGCCCCAATTAAATGTTCACCTTGTGCGGCTTGATTTTAGAAGCCCAGGAAATTTTATTTCGGGATTTTTGGAGTCCGTTTAGTATTTCTTTTATCTGTTTTTCTGCACGAAATAATAAAAAAAAACGAAACCGACCTACGGGCCGTGTTAGGCCCGGACTCCTCCGGGGCCGGCCTTTAAAGCCGGGGCGCCCGACCCCGCAGCCCACCGAGCTGCCCCGCCGCCCCGAACCCTAGCGCCGCCCGCGCCGTGCCGCCGCCGCCCGCGCCGCCCCGCCGCCTCGCCGTCGCCCGCACCGCGCCGCCCCGCCACCTCGCCGCCGTATTCTGCCGCCGCCGCCTCCCGCCAGCGCCGCGCCGCCCCACCGCCGACCACCGTCGCCGGAGCCCCCCCGCCGCCGCCGGAACCTCGTCGGAATTGCCGGGTAGTTTTTTTTAGACGCCAGGTTTTTTTTCCGAAAAACCGTTCGGTTTTTCCGATGGTTTTGTTCGTTTTTTTAGTTTCGGTTTTTTTAAAATAGAACGGTTTTTCCGATTTATTTAAATAGCGAGCGTTCGTTCGCTCGTTCTAGCTAACGTTCGTCGTTTTTCTTTTCTCGGAATTAAATCCGTGATTTTTCTGATCGCGATTTCTGATCCGATTTTCGTTAGTGTATAACTTTTCGCTCGTTTATGGGAATCAGGCGATTCAAGCGCCTGGAGTTTTGTCTCGAAACCCTCTATTCGTTTAACCAACTTAAACAAGTTTTTGCCACTGTAAAAATTGCCCTAGATCCAGAATAGTAAACGAAGCCTGTTTCTTTTGCCGTTTGACTTTCGTTGCTTCGTTTGATTTGATTCTTTTTGCAAACCGGAGTTCTTAAGTTGAACTTTCTGGTTAGATCTCTTATTTGAGTTTTACCTGTGCATTAGATGAATACTTATTGTATGCTTGTTTGTTTGTCTGCGATAGAATACCCGGAGTGTGCCGCCTGTTACTTCGAATCTCTAGGTTTCGCGGATCATCAGCAAGGCAAGTAACACTTTGATCATACCTCCTACTACCCAATTTTATTGCATTAGATCAATCCTCAAACATTGCATGATTAGGATATAATTAAATTGTGGGATGGGAAGTAGTTGAGGTAGTACCTATGACCTGTTTTATTATCAAACCTTTGGGAGTTACTTCTACGTTTGCTTACTATTGCTATGCTATGCTAGTAGACGTGGATTGGGTGAGTGATATCCGTGACAGATGTGAGTTTGTTAAATTAATGGTTTATCTAAGGTGGCAACTTAAACACACATCTGGGTGGATTGAGGTACCTGGGTATTCGAGCATTGCCTGTTTTTCTTTATGGACCGCCACCCAGGCCCAAAGGGATCATGAGATTTTTCATACTAGAAACTTCCGTGTGCAGCCACAAGCTATTATGGGCTCTAGCATAGTTGATTAAGTCGTGCGAACTCTTACAGGGTAGACTAGCAGATGTAGGGGAAAGTAGGTGTAACGGTCTATCCACCGTAAGGTGCTAGCGCTTCTGAAATACTATGTCTCGGTCATCCGTCTTCTCAAACACCATTTAGTGCCAGAAACCAAACGGAGGCGATCGAGTCTTGTGGGGAAAAGTGCGCAAACCACTGCAGAGTGTATAAACTAATCATGGTTAGCCGTGTCTCCGGTTATGGACAACTTGAGTATCTAGTACCTGGATTATCATGTGAATCTCAACATGTTACCCTAAGATTTAATTTTGTTGGGTTTTGTTTAATGATGATGCTTAATTGGGATTGAGGATGCTATCAACCATTCTCAATGTTTAACAACTACCATGATAGTTAAATAAAATTTATTCCTTTGCAGTAGGGAAAAATTGGCTTTACGCAAAACTGTAACCATAGAGCTTTCCACCAGCCAAATATGCATATAGAATAGTTGTTTCATTCCATTACTCTCTATGTGTTACCTTGCCAGCATATTCCATGTGCTGACCCGTTTCGGGCTGCAACGTTAATGTTGCAGACTTTTCAGATGACGATTAAGGAGTTTTTAGGTCGTGATTCTATACTCAGTGATGCCGTTGGAGTTGATGGACTCACTTATCTTCCAAGCCTTCCACTGTTATCGTTATTAGATGGCCTTAAGCCATATTTATTGTATTAAGTTCTCTATTGAGACACTCGATGTAATTAGTGTGTGATTGCTACTCTGTTATAAATCCTTCAAGTACTGTGTGGTGTCAGCATTACTGATCCAGGGATGACACCTGAGCACAGAGATCGGACTGTTTGAGGTCTGGTCGCTACAAAGATGGTATCGGAGCACACGCTGACTGTAGGACACGACCACTAAGCTAAAGACCTAGATCACTATTCACTCTCTTCTCTTATGACCTCTCATCTTTTCTACTCTTTAGGATGGCGGATGCAAGGAACAAGTTCACGCAACCGGATGAAGATACACCCTTTGGACGTCACTTGAAGGAAGTCACTAGATAGCTGAACATAGGGGTACCAAGCTTCACCGAAATCTACAACGCCACTTTACCTGAAGAGGAGCGCTGGATGATTCAAGTTCAAGTTCCAGGAAGGACGTTCATGCCAGTCACTGAGCCCATAGAGTTTTCTTTTGATGCACCAACTTGGAGTCTAGGAAAGAGCATGGCAGCTCACATCGCCATGGGACGCATTGGAGAAGTCTACCGCAATGATCTCAAGGATACTATCTACCAGATTTGTGGGCGCCGAGATGAGCACTGGGAGATGATCAGCACCAGGAAGGATAGAACAATTGTAGCTTTTATCCAGGAATTAAACCAGCACATTCGACAACAGGAGAATCAGATGTGCGCCGACATGATAGACCTGAAGAAGGCTAGGACAGGAATCAAAGAACTGGAGGAAGAACTCAGGGCTACACGTGAAGATTACGAAGAGGAAATCGAAGTATTGGTGGAGAAGAATGACGATCTGATCAAGAAGATCGGGATATTTATGGGAGGCCCTACACTAGTAGATGAAGAGGAAGAACCCAAGGAGATTCGCCCGGAAGACTACATCATCATCGCCGACACTGACTCAGACCCAGATGATAGTGATGATGACTATATTGATGAAGCCGGAGAAGATATCATGGAGTATGCAACCGAAGAATATTTCTAGTAGACCACCTCATTAGTAGTAGTAGTCCACCATGTAAATACAGTAGTCTGAAGCACTTTTGCGATAGTTAGATCGATTGTATGCCCTTATTTGATTGAATGAAGTGAATTGTTTGTTTTTGCCTCATGTGCATATGGGTAGTGTTTTCTCTTTAGACCCCCTCTATTCTTAAATCTCATCTTTTCTAAACCCTCAGATGCCTCCGAGACGTGACCCCGGATTTACCTTTCCACCGGAGCTCACCCAGTTGATCCAGCAACAGAACACATTGATGCAGTTGCTAGTCCAGAGTCAGAATCAGGGGAACAATAACAACAACCCACCACCACCACCACCACCTGTTGATCACTTAGCCCGTTTTCTTAGCCTGAATCCGCCGGTGTTTTCCAGTAGCATCGAGCCAATAGTAGCAGATGATTGGCTCCGCAAGACAGCTAGAGAGTTGACCACAGCAGGATGCACAGATGCGGAGAAGGTGAAGTTTGACACACATCAGCTTGAAGGACCCGCAACATCATGGTAGGAGAATTTCACAGCCACTTTCCCTGTCGACACTATCACATGGGACCAGTTTCAGCAGGCTTTTCGAACTGCCCATGTTTCAGCAGGAGCTGTGGCCATGAAGAAGCGTGAGTTTCGCAACTTGCGCCAAGGAGGACGGACGGTTGGCCAGTATGTGGAGGATGTTAGTAAATTAGCACGTTATGCCCAAGATGACGTTGCTACGGATGCAGCTAAGCAAGAGAAGTTTTTTGAAGGACTGAATGATGAGTTGAGCATGCAGTTGATGGTAGCAACCTTCAACAACTACCAGGAGTTGGTAGACCGTGCTCTTATGATTGAGGGCAAGCAGCAGCAAATTGAGAACCACAAGAGTAAGTATGGACAAGGGAAGTATAATTCTGGAGCTCAGCAGAAGCCACGTTTTACCCCTAGATCGGGAGGACATTTTCAGCATACCCATGGAGGAGGTACCTCACACAATCACAATGGCACCAAGAATGGTAATGGTAATGGAGGAAGCAACGGCTAGAACCGTACCAACCCATCAACCCCAGTCAAGAAAGACCTGAGCCAAGTCACTTGCTTTAAGTGTCAGAAGATCGGACATTATGCCAATGAATGTCCTGAAGGCCAGAATGGCAATGGAAGCTCTAGGAAGAAGCCGAACCCTTTCAACAGGGGACAGGTGAACCACGTTAACGTGGAGGAGGTTGAAGAGCAGCCAGATGCAGTAATCAGTAAGTTTTTGGTTAAGTCATTTACTGCACTCGTTCTTTTTGATACTGGTGCATCGCATTCATACATATCAAGGGGATTTGTGGATAATTATAACCTGCCCACTAAGGTTCTTAGAACACCTATGCTAGTAAGCTCACCAGGAGCGGAGTATATAGCCAGTCAAGGATGTTTTCAAGTGCCATTGAGTATAGGTAGGCATGTGTTTCCCTCGGATTTAATCATTTTGGAATCACAAGGATTGGATGTAATTATGGGTATGGATTGGCTGTCGATGTATGGAGGAAAGATCGATTGCGCCAGTAAGTCGATCTTGCTTACCACCCCAGAAGGGAGAAGGATCAAGTATGTATCCCGACATGTGCCAAAAGGGACTCAAGTAAATGGTTTAACATGAGTTGTGCAGGAGGAAGTACCAGTGGTAAGGGATTTCCCTGAAGTATTTCCAGAGGAGTTGCCAGGCATGCCACCGGATAGAGATATTGAGTTTTTGATTGAGCTATTTCCAGGCACAGGGCCAATATCAAAGAGACCATACAGGATGCCCGCAAAGGATTTGGTGGAGATTAAGAAGCAGATTAAGGAGTTACTAGATAAAGGTTACATTCGCCCAAGTTCGTCGCCTTGGGGATCACCAGTACTTCTAGTGGAGAAAAAGGATGGATCATTAAGGATGGTTGTTGATTATCGTGGGTTGAATGAAGTAACGATCAAGAAAAAGTACCCACTACCAATGATCAATGATCTGTTTGATCGATTACAAGGAGCTAAAGTGTTTTCCAAGATCGATCTGCGATTAGGATACCACCAGTTGAAGATTTGAGAACAGGATATACCTAAGACGGATTTTACCACCAGGTATGGGCTGTACGAGTATACCGTTATGTCATTTGGTCTGACTAACGCACCTGCTTATTTTATGAACATGATGAACAAAGTGTTTATGGAGTTCTTGGATAAGTTCGTCGTGGTATTCATTGATGATATCCTGGTTTACTCGAAGAATGAAGAGGAGCATAAGGAACATTTGAGTTTGGTACTTGAGAAGCTCAGAGAACATCAGTTGTATGCCAAGTTCAGCAAATGTGAGTTTTGGTTGAAGGAAGTAGGATTCCTCGGACACGTTATATCCGGAGAAGGTATATCAGTAGATCCCACTAAAGTTGATACCGTGACCAAGTGGGAAGCACCAACCACCGTTGGAGAGATCCGGAGTTTCCTTGGACTCGCAGGATACTACCAGAGATTTATTGAGAATTTCTCCAAGATTGCAAAACCTATGACGGAGTTATTAAAGAAGGATACCAAGTTCATATGGACCGAGGAGTGTGAGGCTAGTTTCCAGGAGTTGAAGAAACGCTTGGTTACTTCACCAGTGTTGATTTTGCCAGACCAGACCAAGGATTATGAAGTGTATTGCGACGCTTCACGACGAGGACTTGGAGCAGTGCTTATGCAGGAAGGGAGAGTTGTTTCATATGCCTCACGACAACTGAAAACCCACGAATTGAATTATGCCACGCATGATTTGGAGTTAGCAGTCATAGTGCATGCATTGAAAACATGGAGACATTTTCTCATTGGAAATCATTGTGAGGTGTATACGGACCACAAGAGTTTGAAATACATTTTCACGCAGAAGGAGTTAAACCTCATACAAAGGAGATGGTTGGAGCTCATCAAGGATTATGATATGAGATTGCATTACCATCCCAGAAAGGCTAATGTAATAGCTGACGCATTGAGCCGTAAGAGCCATGTCAATACACTAATGATGGGCGAAATACCAAAGGAGTTAGCTGAGAATCTTTGTGAGCTATGTTTGGAAATAGTTCCGAGAGGCTATGTAGCAGCATTGGAGATTCAGTCAACTTTGACGGATAGAATCAGAGAAGCTCAGAAGACTTACAAAGAGATTGCCTCTATAAAGGAGAAAATGAGCGAAGGAAAGGCTAAAGGATTTCGTGAGGATGAGCACGACACCCTATGGTTTGAAGACCGTGTTTATGTGCCCAATGACCCGGAGATCAGGAAGTTGATTCTGCAAGAGGCACACGACTCACCATATTCGATTCACCCAGGAAATACCAAGATGTATTTGGATTTGAATGATACTTTCTGGTGGACCGGAATGAAGAAAGATATTGCGGAGTATGTAGCTGTTTGTGATGTATGTCAGAGAGTAAAGGCAGAGCATCAGAAGCCAGCAGGATTGCTACAGCCATTGCCGATACCCGAATGGAAGTGGGATAAGTTAGGCATGGATTTTATCACGGGATTACCCAAGACTCGTCCAAGTTATGACTCGATTTGGGTTGTAGTCGATCGGTTGACGAAGGTAGCTCATTTCATCCCGGTAAAGACCACTTACACCAGTGCTAAGTTGGCAAAGATATACATGACCAGGATTGTATGCTTACATGGAGTTCCGAGGAGTATAGTATCAGATAGAGGAACCCAGTTTACCTCAAAGTTCTGGAATCAGTTGCACGAAACTTTGGGTACCAGGCTAGAGTTCAGCACAGCTTTTCATCCATAGACAAATGGACAGACCGAGAGAGTCAATCAGATTTTGGAGGACATGTTGAGAGCTTGTGCGCTAGATTATGGATCTAGTTGGGACGACAATTTGCCATATGCAGAATTCTCTTACAACAACAACTATCAATCTAGTTTAAAGATGGCCCCTTTCGAAGCCTTGTAAGGAAGGAGGTGCAGGACACCGTTATCAAGGGATGAAGTTGGAGACCGCCAGTTGTTTGGACCGGATCTGATTAAGGAGTTTGAACAGAAAGTGAAATTGATTCGCGATAGGCTCAAGGTAGCCCAGTCCAGGCATAAGAGCTACACAGATTCTAAATGCAAGGAGACAGTTTACGAAGTCGGAGACAGATTTTATCTTCGAGTATCCCCACTACGGGGAATAAAGCGCTTTGGTGTTAAGGGAAAGTTAGCGCCGCGGTTTGTAGGACCATACCGAGTATTGGAACGTATGGTAGAAGTGGCCTACAAGTTGGAATTACCCGAAGGATTGGCAGGAGTTCATGATGTGTTCCACATTTCTCAGTTGAAGAAGTGCCACGCGGAGATGGCTGACATACCGCTGAGAGATACGGTACCACTGGAAGCAATTCAGTTGGATAGTGATTTGACCTATGAGGAGAAACCGGTTAAGATTCTCGACTTTGCCAGCCGAGTCACCCGCGGCAAGGTTATCAAGTTTTGTAAGGTTCAGTGGAGCCACCACACGGAGGATGAAGCCACCTGGGAGCGAGGGGAAGATTTGCTCAAGGACCACCCTCACTTATTTTCTAGCCAACCCGAATCTCGAGGGCGAGATTCATCTTAAGGAGGGTAGGTTTGTAACATCCCAAATTTTCAATTTGGAATGTTATACATTAGATCATCATTGCATATCATATTTTATTTGCTTTTGGCTTTGATCCTAGAAATTCTACGCAACTCAAGGACCCACGAAGAGAGTTGGGGATTTCGTTATTTTCATATTTGAGTTTTCTCAAATTTTGAGAATAGGATCATTTCATTTTAATTAGTTTATCATCAATTATTTCTATTACAAAAATATAAGAGAGGGAATAAAATGACTTTCCCAAAATAAAGAAATATTGAGGATTTAATAATAAAATCAAATAAGTTTTTATTTCGGAGTTTTTCGTTATTTTATTTGAATTTAGGAAAAATGTGCATTTTTCAAAATTGCATTTAGGCCCCAAATAAATGTTCACTTTGTGCGGCTTGATTTTAGAAGCCCGGGAAATTTTATTTCGGGATTTTTGGAGTCCGTTTAGTATTTCTTTTATCTATTTTTCTGCGCGAAATAATTTTAAAAAAAACGAAACCGACCTACGGGTCGTGTTAGGCCCAGACTCCTCCGGGGCCGGCCTTTAAAGCCGGGGCGCCCGACCCCGCAGCCCACCGAGCCTCCCCGCCGCCCCAAACCCTAGCGCTGCCCGTGCCGCGCCGTCGCCGCCGCGCCGCCCCGCCACCTCGCTGCCGGATCCCGCCGCCGCCCGCGCCGCCCCGCCACCTCGCCGCCGGATTCCGCCACCGCCGCCTCCCGCCAGCGCCACGCCGCCCCGCCGCCGACCACCATCGCCGGAGCCCCGCTGCCGCCGCCGGAACCTCGCCGGAATTGCCGGGTAGTTTTTTTAGACGCCAGGTTTTTTTTCCGAAAAACCGTTCGGTTTTTCCGACGGTTTTGTTTGTTTTTTTAGTTTCGGTTTTTTTAAATAGATCGGTTTTTCCGATTTATTTAAATAGCGAGTGTTCGTTCGTTCGTTCTAGCGAACGTTCGTCGTTTTTCTTTTCTCGGAATTAAATCCGCGATTTTTCTGATCGTGATTTCTGATTCGATTTTCGTTAGTGTATAACTTTTCGCTCGTTTATCGGAATCAGGCGATTCAAGCGCCTGGAGTTTCATCTCGAAAACCTCTATTCATTTAACCAAATTAAACAAGTGTTTGCCACTATAAAAAAAATTTCCCTAGATCCAGAATAGTAAATGAAGCATGTTTCTTTTGTCGTTTGACTTTCGTTGCTTCGTTTGATTTGATTCTTTTTGCAAACCGGAGTTCTTAAGTTGAACTTTCTGTTTAGATCTCTTATTTGAGTTTTACCTGTGCATTAGATGAATACTTATTGTATGCTTGTTTATTTGTCTACGATAGAATACCCGGAGTGTGCCGCCTGTTACTTCGAATCTCTAGGTTTCGCGGTCATCAGCAAGGCAAGTAACACTTTGATCATACCTCCTACTACCCAATTTTATTGCATTAGATCAATCCTCAAACATTGCATGATTAGGATCTAATTAAATTGTGGGATGGGAAGTAGTTGAGGTAGTACCTATTACCTGTTGTATTATCAAACCTTTGGGAGTTACTTCTACGTTTTCTTAGTATTGCTATGCTATGCTAGTAGACGTGGATTGAGTGAGTGATATCCATGACAGATGTGAGTTTGTTAAATTAATGGTTTATCTAAGGTGGCAACTTAAACACACATCTGGGTGGATTGAGGTACCTGGGTATTCCAGGATTGCCTGTTTTTTTATGGACCGCCACCCAGGCCCAAAGGGATCATGAGATTTTTCATACTAGAAACTTCCGTGTGCAGCCACAAGCTATTATGGGCTCTAGCATAGTTGATTAAGTCATGCGAACTCTTACAGGGTAGACTAGCAGATGTAGGGGAAAGTAGGTGTAACAGTCTATCCATTGTAAGGTGCTAGCGCTTCTGAAAGACTATGTCTCAGTCATCCGTCTTCTCAAACACCGTGTAGTGCGAGAAACCAAACGAAGACGGTCGAGTCTTGTGGGGAAAAGTGCGCAAACCTCTGCAGAGTGTATAAACTAATCATGGTTAGCCGTGTGCCCGGTTATGCACAACTTGAGTATCTAGTACCTGGATTATCATGTGAATCTCAACATGTTACCCTAAGATTTAATTTTGTTGGGTTTTGTTTAATGATGATGCTTAATTGGGATTGAGGATGCTGTCAACCATTCTCAATGTTTAACAACTACCATGATAGTTACATAAAATTTATTCCTTTGCAGTAGGGAAAAATTGGCTTTACGCAAAACTGTAACCATAGAGCTTTCTACCAGCCAAATATGCATATAGAATAGCTGTTTCATTCCATTACTCTCTATGTGTTACCTTGCCAGCATATTCCATGTGCTGACCCGTTTCGGGCTGCAACGTTAATGTTGCAGACTTTTCAGACGATGATTAAGGAGCTTTTAGTCGTGGTTCTATACTCAGTGATGCCGTTGGAGTTTATGGACTCACTTATCTTCCAAGCCTTCCGCTGTTATCGTTATTAGATGGCCTTAAGCCATATTTATTGTATTAAGTTCTCTATTGAGACACTCGGTGTAATAAGTGTGTGATTGCTACTCTGTTATAAATCCTTCAAGTAATGTGTGGTGTCAGCATTACTGATCCAGGGATGACACCTGAGCACAGAGATCGGACTGTTTGAGGTCTGGTCGCTACATTATTATTATTTGGCCTTTCTCTTTTTTATGGGACAATGCTCTATTACTGATGATCATCACACTTATATTTATTTACAACTCAATGATTACAACTCGATACTAGAACAAGATATGACTCTATATGAATGCATCCGACAGTGTACGGGGATGTGCAATGACTCATGAGTGACATGTATGAAATAATTATGAATGGTGGCTTTGCCACAAATACGATGTCAACTACATGATCATGCAAGGCAATATGACAATGATGATGCGTGTCATAATAAAAACGGTGGAAAGTTGCATGGCAATATATCTCAGAATGGCTATGGAAATGCCATAATAGGTAGGTATGATGGCTGTTTTGAGGAAGATATAAGGAGGTTTATGTGTGATAGAGCATATCGTATCACAGGGTTTGGATGCACCAAAGAAGTTTGCACCAACTCTCAAGGTGAGAAAGGGCAATGCACGGTACCGAAGAGGCTAGCAATGGTAGAAGGGTGAGAGTGCGTATAATTCATGGACTCAACATTAGTCATAAAGAGCTCACATACTTATTACAAAAATCTACAAGTCATCAAAAACCAAGTAGTACATGCATGCTCCTAGGGGGTAGATTGGTAGGAAAAGACCATCGCTCGTCCCGACCGCCACTCATAAGGAAGACAATCAAATAACACCTCATGTTTCAAATTTGTTACACAATGTTTGTCATACGTGCATGCTACGGGACTTGAAAACTTCAACACAAGTATTCCTCAAATTCACAACTACGCAACTAGCACAACTTTGATATCACTATCTTCATATCTCAAAATAATCATCAAGTATCAAACTTCTCTTAGTATTCAATGCACTTATATAAAAGTTTTTATTATGACTAAAAGCAATTTGCCATGTTATTCTGAAGGACTCTCAAAATAATATAAGTGAAGCATGATAGATAAATTATTTATATAAAATAAAACCACCACCATGCTCTAAAAGATATAAGTGAAGCACTAGAGAAAAAGCTATATAGCTCAAGAGATATAAGTGAAGCACATAGAGTATTCTAATAAATTCCAATTCATGTGTGTCTCTCTCAAAAGGTGTGTACAGCAAGGATGATTGTGTTAAACTAAAAAGCAAAGACTCAAATCATACAAGATGCTCTATTGGGGATATTACTACTAGGCATAAACCGGCCTACCTGGGCCGGATTAACTCCATCAGTAGTTCAAAGATGTTAAAGCCCAAAGAGGCAGATAAAGGCCCAGGGCCCGTAGTCGGTTTACAACCTGTAGCAGTACAACAGCTTTGTGCATATACTTGTAATATAAGTTAGGAACAAGGAGAGACCAACCCGGATACGAGTATGAACCGGTGTTGGGACTCTCTGAACCGGCATGCGTCACCCATGTATATAAGGGGACGACCCGGCGGCGGTTCAGGGACGGACAACAACTCGAGACACAGGCGAAGCTTATTTGCTCCCTAGTCATCGAAACATCCATCAATTCCATCACAACTAGAGGTAGGCTTTTACCTTCATTGAAGGGGCCGAACTAGTATAAACTCTCTTGCGTCCTTGTGTCCGCTTTAACCCCTTCAAGCTAACCCGTAGCGATGGCTCCACGACTAAGTCCTTTACCTAGGACAACTGCCGTGACAAAACCACGACAGTTGGCGCCCACCGTGGGGCCATCATGTGGCGATTAAAAATATAGCTCCAAGTAAAGTTACCGATAGACGAAGACGAAAGAGGGGATGCCTTCCGGGGCATCCCCAAGCTTAGGATTTTTGGTGTCCTTGGATTTTACCTTGGGGTGCCTTGGGCATCCCCAATCTTAGGCTCTTGCCACTCCTTGTTCCATAATCCATCAAATCCTTACCCAAAACTTGAGAACTTCACAGCACAAAACTTAAAAGAAAATCTTCGTGAGCTTCGTTAGTAAAAGAAAACAAACCACTAATTCAAGGTACTGTAATGAATTATTTATTTATTTATATTGGTGTTAAACCTACTGTATTCCAACTTATCTATGGTTTATAAACTCTATTAATAGCCAAAGATTCATCAAAATAAGCAAACAACACACGGAAAACAGAATCTGTCAAAAACAGAACAGTCTGTAGTAATCTGTAGGTTTCAAATACTTATGGAACCCCAAAAATTCTAAAATAAATTGCTGGACGTGAGGAATTTATCTATTAATCATCTGCAAAAATAATTAACTAAATATCACTCTCCAGTAAAAAATGGAAGCAATTCTCGTGAGCGCTAAAGTTTCTGTTTTTTACAGCAAGATCAAAAAGACTTTCCCCAAGTCTTCCCAATGGTTCTACTTGGCACAAACACTAATTAAACACAAAAATCACAACCAAAACAGAGGCTATATGAATTATTTATTACTAAACAGGAGCAAAAAGCAAGGAATAAAAATAAAACTGGGTTGCCTCCCAACAAGAGCTATCGTTTAACGCCCTTAGCTGGGCATAAAAGCAAGGATAGACCTAGGTATTTCCATCTTTGGTAGGCAATCCATAAGTCGCTCTCATAATAGATTCATATGGTAATTTAACTTTCTTTCTAGGTAAGTGTTCCATGCCTTTCCTTAATGGAAATTGGAATTTAATATTCCCTTCCTTCATATCAATAATTGCACCTATTGTTCTAAGGAAAGGTCTACCAAGAATAATAGGACATGAAGGATTGCAATCTATATCAAGAACAATGAAATCTACGGGCACATAATTCCTATTTGCAACAATAAGAACATCATTAATCTTTCCCATAGGTTTCTTAATAGTGGAATCCGCAAGGTGCGAGTTTAGAGAACAATCATCAAATTCACGGAAACCTAGCAAATCACACAAAGTTTTTGGGATTGTGGAAACACTAGCACTCAAATCACACAAAGCATAGCATTCATGATCTTTAATTTTAATTCTAATTGTATGTTCCCACTCATCATAAAGTTTTCTAGGGATTGAAACTTCCAACTCAAGTTTTTTTCATAAGATTGCATCAAAGCATCAACGATATGTTTAGTAAAAGCTTTATTTTGACTATAAGCATGAGGAGAATTTAGCACGGATTGCAACAAGGAAATACAATCTATCAAAGAGAAATTATCATAATTAAATTCCTTGAAATACAAGATAGTGGGTTCGTTGCTATTTAAAGTTTTAACCTCTTCAATCCCACTTTTAATAATTTTTGCATCAAGATCTAAAAACTCCGAATTTTTGGGATGCCTTCTAACTAAAGTTGACTCATCTCCTGTCCCATCATTATCAACATATTGCAAAACAAATATTTAATAGGGGACACATCAATAACTTTTAGATCTTCATCTTTACTATCTAACTCTTCTGGTTTAGCGGCCATCTTATTAACTAAAGCGGCCTGCTTATCAGAAATTTGGGCAATTAATTTTTCAAGACGAGCAAACTGAGATTTCAAACCATAAAATTCCTTAGACATATCATCGAGCTCTTTATTCATGAAACCGATAAAATCTTTTTGTTCTTTAAGATCGTTTCTAAAGAAATTATTATGCTCAAACTGCAAGGACATAAAACTTTTGACGTTGTTTTCGATTTCTTCCAACCCTCTAAGGTGAGGATCAACACCTTTTGGTAAAGCCATAAGGGCAACAAGCAACAAGAGGCAAGCGAAAAAGAGGCGAACGGAAAAGAGGGGGCGCATAAAACGACAAGTGTGAAGTGGGAGAGAGGAAAATGAGAGGCAAATGGCAAATAATGTAATGCGAAGGATAATAGTTGTGATGGGTACTTGGTATGTCTTGACTTGGCGTAGATCTCCCCGACAACGGTGCCAGAAATCCTTCTTCCTACCTCTTGAGCACTGCGTTGGTTTTTCCTTGTAGAGGAAAGGGTGATGCAGCAAAGTAGCGTAAGTATTTCCCTCAGTTTTTGAGAACCAAGGTATCAATCCAGTAGGAGACCATGCACGAGTCACCTCGTACCTACACAAACAAATAAGAACCTCGCAACCAACGCGATAAAGGGGTTGTCAATCCCTTCACGGCCACTTGCAAGAGTGAGATCTGATAGAGACAATAGTAATAATAATAATAAGATAAATATTTTTGGTATTTTTATGATATAGATTGAAAGTAAAGATTTCAAAATAAAATAGATTGGAAACTTGTATGATGGAGGGGCCATAGGTTTCACTAGTGGCTTCTCTCAAGATAGCATAAGTATTATGGTGGGTGAACAAATTACTGTTGAGCAATTGATAGAAAAGCGAATAATTATGAGAATATCTAGGTATGATCATGTATATAGGCATTACGTCCGTGACAAGTAGACTGACTCCTGCCTGCATCTACTACTATTACTCCACACATCGACCGCTATCCAGCATGCATCTAGAGTATTAAGTTCATAAGAACAGAGTAACGCCTTAAGCAAGATGACATGATGTAGAGGGATAAACTCATGCAATATGATATAAACCCCATCTTTTTATCCTCGATGGCAACAATACAATACGTGTCGTTTCCCTTTCTGTCACTAGGATCGAGCACCGCAAAATTGAACCCAAAACTAAGCACTTCTCCCATTGCAAGAAAGATCAATATAGTAGGCCAAACCAAACTGATAATTCGAAGAGACTTGCAAAGATAAACCAATCATACATAAAAGAATTCAGAGAAGATTCAAATATTGTTCATAGATAATCTGGATCATAAACCCACAATTCATCGGATCTCGGAAAACACACCGCAAAAGAAGATTACATCAAATAGATCTCCAAGAGAATCGAGGAGAACTTTGTATTGAGATACAAATAAAGAGAAGAAGCCATCTAGCTACTAGCTATGGACCCGAAGGTATGAGGTAAACTACTCACACATCATCGGAGGGGCCATGGAGTTGATGTAGAGGCCCTCCGTGATCGATGCCCCCTCCGGCGGAGCTCCGGAAAAGGCCCAAGATGGGATCTCTTAGGTACAGAAGGTTGCGGCAGTGGAAATAGGGTTTCGTGGTGCTCCTGGATGTTTGCGGGGTATATGAATATATATAGGAGGAAGAAGTAGGCCGGTGGAGCAACGAGGGGCCCACGAGGGTGGAGGGCGCACCCCCCCTGCCTTGTGGCCTCCTCGTTGATTGCTTGAGGTCCACTCCAAGTCCTCTGGATCACGTTTGTTCCAAAAATCACGCTCCCAAAGGTTTCATTCTGTTTGGACTCCGTTTGATATTCCTTTTCTGCGAAACACTGAAATAGGCAAAAAAAAACAGCAATTTGGGCTGGGCCTCCGGTTAATAGGTTAGTCCCAAAAATAATATAAAAGTGTAAAATAAAGCCCGTTATCATCCAAAATAGATAATATAATAGGATGGAACAATCAAAAATTATAGATACGTTGGAGACGTATCAGATGCCTATTTATAGGTAGAGGGGGCTAGGAGTGTCCAAATGAGGTGTGGTTTTCGCCCACACGATCGTGATCCAACGACGGAGAGCATGGAGGGGGTTTAGATGGGCTAGTGGGCTGTTGTGGAGGGGTGTTGGGCTGCAGAGAGAGAGAGGGGTTTCGTCGATTACATGGTTAACCGTTGGGGCATCAAACGACCTCCAAATGGAACTAAATTTGACAAGCGGCCTACCGGTGATGTACCAAGGT
>NC_041392.1:437440545-437446407 GCF_002162155.2 Triticum dicoccoides | reverse complement strand
AACGGGTGCATGTGTGAGTGTCGGATTCCGAAACGGACAACGGGGAAAATGACCGGATGCATGAGATGAACACAAATGCAAATGAGATGCACATGATGACATGAGATGAAATGCATGACATGAACAAAATGCAAAACAAGGACAAAACCCAACCACGGAGGATATAACATCTCACATAGCCGGAAATGGCAAGAGTTGGAGTTACAATTATGGAATGTTACATCCGGGACGTTACATGCTTCCAACGAATCGATGGTGGAAGCTTGCACATGAGAGGGACTTCCGTTGGTGGCATCGATGGGATATCATCAAATTATTGCGGAACCTGACTCTATTGAATTGGTAGAAGCTGGTATAGGATCGTCTACATGGTGGTGGACTGAAGATGCGTAGTTTATGCTGACTATGCGGACTTGGTTACAAAGATATGAGATGTCCAATTCAAGCACTGTGTACGGGAATCAAATATTTTTAGCTCATGAGGTGGAAAACATTATTACGAGAATGGTATTTCATGTCATTGGGTAGATAATCCTCCATCTTTTATTTTTATCCTCTCGTGAATGATGTAAGCATTTTACATTAATCAATAAATTGACTTAATGATGGCATTCCCTAAAAAAACGTTTCAAAAAATAGGACATACAACACAAGTTGACAAGAACATATGGAGCAGGAGCAACGTCAACATGCATGATTCATATCCACAAATGCATCACAAGTTCACCAACCTACCATGTTGTCATCCTACCACCACATCAAAAGGAGGGTATAATCCTACCACCGCAAGTTCACCATCTGATGGGTTAGTATATAGTACCTCATCAAAATATACATGCCATCAACAGTTTTCAAGCCTAAGTACCAAAAAATATACATCATCATCATCATGCATGCCACCATCTCAAATACTCTTGCACTACAAGTAGTAATGTTTACTCAGCCAGATCCTAAGCCAGAGTTTCCTGTGTTGTACTTCTATACCAACAACTCCAAGACCCAGCTAAGAGTGACCATAAGAGCCTCCTCATTGAACCCAATGCTATCCATGACAATAGTGTAGAGGGAAGGGTGCATGTTGATAGGCTTGTTGTCCTTAATGGTGGATGCCACCTCCTTTGATGGTGTCGGTCATGCTGCTAAAGACGCTCACCTCCTCGTCCATCAAGGTGCCCCTCTTCCGCTTTCTCTCAGCAACAAGATCATGATCAACAATCTTGCCAAGGCCATCAAGGATGATGGTCTCTGACTCCTGAGTGTCTGGATACTTAGGGGAAGGTATCCGAGAAGCTCACTAGTGCCCATGGCATGCTTGCCAGTAGCCAGATCCCACTAGAAGATGGTCTGCATCTGATAGTAGTGCTAGATGGGCGTGTTGAGGTACTTAGCGTCCTTGGGGTGATGCTTAGAATGAAGGAAATGTTGTTAGTTGTGATTGGCCAAACCCTAGGAGAAGATGGTCTACATCTAAAAAAGATGGGCTTGTTGAGGTACTCAACGTTCTTGGGGTGATCCTAGGAATGAAAGACAACACTGTTAGTTATGATTGGCATGTTAGGTCAAGCGAGACAAGTCATAGGTTAGCTAACCACAATGTGGCCTTGGTAGTGTTCAACCTCCAACAGAATAGTGAAGGTGACCTCACCCCATTGTGCACCGCTATAGTCTCCAAGCTTTGAAGCTCAGATTTACTCCACTGTTCACTTCCTAAGATGGTTTTATCCTTGTATTGAGGTCACCTCTGTGCCATATAACTCAAGCACCATCTTGGCAACAACATTCAGGTGCACCTCCTTGAAGCCCTTATCATCCTTACCTAGCTAGCGTCGATATCACACATCTTGTTGGCGACGAAGGTGGACAGGGAAGGAAGCCATTTCATTGTACTCCCCTTCATTGACCACCTCATATGTGCCTTCCCAGCCTTAATGGCCTCCTTATTAGCTACCACATGCATTGCCACCACTAAAGAACACACGTGAAGACCTCAAACGCTTTTGCATCCCGAGTTAACGTTGGTTAGGAGTCCTCAACACACGAGGGAAAGGTCTGTTGGGTATCCAAAAAGACAAGGTCCTAACTAAAGTCTTTGTTGGTCATAGCCTACAATGGTAGCATCAGGACTAGTTGAAAAAAGAATCATGCATCTACCATGCTAGCATGAACTGATCATGAAGCTGAACACGCTACCACATCTACCATACTAGCATGGACAGGTCATGAAGCTCAACACACTATCAAATCTATCATACTAGCATGGAGTGATCGTGAAACTCCACACTACCAATCCTACCATACTAGAATGGAAACCCGCCATCACTTGACGCCTTCCTCTTCTTCAGTTTACATTTCCCAGGTTGTGTGGCGTCCAATGCCAGCACCTTCATATTGACAGAGGGCTTTTGAATGAGATCCATTTTGACAAATTTATAAAACTTTAGTAAGTTTCCATCGCTGAAACTTAGTACGACCGACACACAAAGTCGTAAGTTTTAGAAACCGCAACCGACAAAATCATAAGTTTCATAAACTAAAACTTAAAACTTGTTGCGCAATCGTGCGGGATCCAACGACTTTACGAATCGCGAGGCAATCGGGTGGCCGACATGACTCGGCAGGTGCGTGCCCCTATGAGTTTTTGTATATTTAGGCATATATTAAAACCCTTTTTTCCTACCATGCAGGAATTGAACACATACGTCCAAAATTCTTATGTCCCCATCTCAATGTTGATAGATGTACTCAAAAAATACATCATCATTACTATAAAAGAATGGGCAGTTGATTGTCCTTGTCAGCAATATCAAGTTGAGACCCGTTGTTGACTTGTTATTTTATAAAATATACTCCGTACATTGTATGTACATACGTGCTAAACACAAGCTTGCGATTGGAATCATCTCACGATCGGTATCTAGTTAGAGAATAAAGAATGGTTGAGAGATCCAAACCCAAAGCATAATAAAATAGGACATAACAAATAAGTTTAAGCTGGCTATTACAACTTAATCACATGAGGAAGATGCTCTGACGCATGCATCGTGCCTAGTTTGACGGTTTTAAGATTTCCAGCTTAGGATAGCCAGTGTGTGCCAAAATGAAAATCAACATCAAGTAAATATCAATTTTTTTCCTTGGTGTAGTTTATCCAAAAGTATAACTTATAACCTCCGTTCTTCGACCAATGCCTCAAAATTGGAAACACAGTTCTCAATAAACAATTGGTTCGACAGGGTGAACAAATATTAAGAGTCCAATTATTGAACAGTATGAAATTCTATCATTCAAGAATTTCAGTATGGATATAATTTTTTTATTTGCGGGTAATACTCATATGGAATTAATTAGAAGCAACATGTTTCCTATCCAACACGCCAATCAAAGCTTACAACTGCTTAGCTCCAGTGACCGTTGATCACAAAAACATTCGACAAAATTGACCACTGAAACAAATATGTTACCAATAATGCAAGAGGGGCTAAATGAAATACACCGATCGGGTTTCACAGTCCAAATATAGAATGCTATTGTAGTTTTCTTAGCGGGTAATATTGTAGATTTTATTAATAATCTTTATAGAATATAAAAACGGAAATGTTAATGCCCACATGTGTGGGCGTCTGGCAACTCGCCTACACGCATGGATCCTCGTCCAACCAATTATGCACGAATCTTGGCGCGTTTTAGCAGTTTTTGTGTGCCACGTAGGATTAAGCTGGTGTGTGGGCATTCATCCGATCGTCCACACGTCCTTTTTTCACCACACGGGTGATTGGTGTGTGGGCGTTTAGCAATTCGTCCACACACTAGTTTCACGCATGTAGAGGGGGCTGGTGTGTGGGCGTTTATCACTTCGCTCACACGCCCGTCTCCTAGCCCACACCCAAAGCTGGCAGTTGCCATGTGTTTCTGCAGGTATATGACAACTGCCCTAACTTTGCTTGTAAGCAGATGGCAACGCTTTGTACCCGAGTTGCCATGTGTTTTTGCATGGTACATGGCAACTGTCGTAGCGTGCACGTAAGCAGATGGCGACTCTTTCTTTTACATGGCAACTGCCCTAGCATGCTTGTGAGCACATAGCAACTCTCTCTTTTATCCAAACGTATTTTTTTGCCATGCCTTCTTGTAGTGCTACATGGCAACTGCCTAGTGTTTAATGGGTGGCAACTCCTAAAGTTTTGAAAATCATGGCAACTGCAGTAGATCAAACCATACATGGCAACTTTAGTTGAGCAACCATGGCAACTATAGTTGTACGACATGGCAACCGAAGTTCAGCGACATGGCAACTGCAGTTAAACGAACATGGACGAGGGTCTGAACCATGGCAACTGCGGGATGCGCGGTGACTGTCACGCGGGCGTGGCGGACCACGAGGTACGAGGCGTGACGTACGGGGCGTGTGGGCGTTATCTATTTCGCCCACACACACGCGTGTGAGAGGGATCGGGAGAGAAAAAAAGAGGTGTGTGCGCATTACTTTTTTTGCCCACACGTGAGTGTGTGGGCTGTTTCTCTTATACACCACACAAAATGTGTGGGCAGCCTTCCTAACGCCCACACATGTGGCAGTTATCGAGACCCTATAAAAAATTCAAAAGCTTATAATCTGAATTTTGTCATTGTTTTTCTAAATACCAAGTGCTCATTTTAAGATTATAACTCGAGACAATTCTTGTAAAGCATTGCTGGGACTCAACAATTCTAGCCATCTGACTGTACAAAGACATAAAAAATACTCCTACAAACCACTCAAAACAAACTAGTTACAAAAGCATACAGTAGAGAAGTTAAAATGCTAAAAGAAAAACTCAGGAGGAAGAGAGGTGCTAGCACTAGTATAGAACAAATCAGGAAACAACAGCAATATGTATATATTAAAAAAAAACACTCTCCATTTCTTTTGTTTGTCCGATAAATTGCCAATGTGTCTCCATTCGTCCCCTCCGACATCTCCCAATAAAACGCCACCGCCCCACTCGTCGGAGCCGGCCGCCGGGATGCCTCAAGATTCGCGCCCGCCAGGGATGCGCCTCTTCGGCGTCACCATTGCGCCGGCGCCGGCGCCGCAGTTGGATCCCCCGGACGGTGACCGGGATCCGAGCCCCAACCCGCCGGTGGCGGCGAGGGAGGACGTGATGCGCAAGTGCAAGAGCATGGGCAACCTGGCCGCCCTCGCCTCAGCCTGCCCCTCCGGGGACGCTGGAGGCGCGGGCGACGGGTACCTCTCCGACGGCGGCCTTCTGCAGTCGTCCGGCAAGCGGCGGAGGGCGCAGGAGAGAAAGAAAGGTGCCGCCTCTCCCTTTTTGCTTAAACAAATTCTCTCCTTTGATGCATCCAAATACGCAAAGATCTGGCCATGGATCGTCTCGTTCCCCTCGTACAAATGTTTAGTTTGATCATCATAGCCTGTTCGGATGTATAGAGCTCTGACCTTTCTTACTTTTCTTATATATGCTTCCTGGATTGGCCGAAATGGTGTTCCTTTGTGTTTGCGCGTGCATAGCAAAAGACTGACCTTATATGCAGCAGAGTCTAGTGATTCAGGTCTATTGAGGCGGTAGATTTTCGATTGGGGCGGGTGTTTGCGGGTCAACAAAAGAGGGAAGTTTGTTCTCTTGTTTTGTGCTCGTATTGTACCAACCATTTAATTCCTCTTTGCTTATTGATCCATTGAATGTGTAAGATGTTGGGTGCTAGAGTATATTGATTTAATGCTAATGAGGATTTGGAGGTGGTAGATGTGCAATGGTTTGTTTGCGAATCCATCAAGCTTCTTAGCTTGGCTGAAAGCTCCTTTATTACTCTACAGCTTCTTTGCATAGTAGAATTATTTAAAACTGATCCAAGGATGTGGAG
>NC_041392.1:437423500-437440121 GCF_002162155.2 Triticum dicoccoides | reverse complement strand
GTTATTTTCTTTGGTAACAGGGTATGGATTGGAGGTAACGTCCAATGGATGATTGGGAAATGTATAACTGGTTAGAGAATCCTTGGTTTTTATTTGTATTGAATTTTTTTTATGTACAGTATATTCAATCATACAAGGGCTGGGTGTAAGCTTGCCTTTTTAGTCGTTCAAGCAAGAGGTTGAGCGACACTGTCACCAGACCTGTACCTGATTTACACCATGTTCTGTGGCCATGTTAAGGTAGTGTAGTGCTTGCGTACTTATATTTACCTCGTTACAAGCTTAAGAGAGAACAGTTTTTATCTCGCGTCTGGTGAATTTTGTGAAATTACATATTTGATGGATCATAGCTCTATTGTGCTTAGAAAAGACGAGGACCGTGTCTTTTGTCGAGGGAAGTTATGACCTGTTGCCAAATGCCCGCGTCTGAAAGTCTCATAAACTTGTAGCCATGCAAAAATATCCATGGTCGTCATTCCACCGCTCATCCGGGTCGCCACTTGTCATCCATTTTCTGCATCACACTGACCTATGAAGCCTTACTTCGTGCCATCCATTGTTTTTAAGGCGTCCTGCCTTGGACGCTTAGGCGATAAGGCGCCCTGGCAGCGCCTTACAAATATGCCCGCCTTAGACGCTTAGGCGTCGCCTAGGCGCTAGAGCGGGTGGTGCTCGCCTTAGGTCTCCTTGCCGCCTTAAAAACAATGGTGCCATCTAGTGCAATGGTGCTTTCTCATAATGCATTATTTACTACCAGGTTTGGTTAGGAAATTTACCAGGACCTCATTTTTCTAGTGATGTGCCTGCAGTTATTGTGATATTGGATCAGTTATTAAAACTGTTTTCCTGGTTTGTTAGTTCCAGACTCCAGTTTTGCTCTAGTTCACTATTATAGTTTGTTCCGTAAGGATTAGAGCCTTCCAAAATAGAACACCAGTTGATACTTTGGAATAGTACCCTGCAATTTTGCTAACTTGAAGATGGGGCCTTCTTGGGAGGTGTCTCAGGCCTTTGCCCGCTAGAACTGAATGAATGATGATGTCACTTATATGGATCTGCGTTTACTCCCGGTATAAATCTTCTAGTAAGAAAGTGGTGTGCATTTTCTATCTGGATGCTAATGCAACCGCAATGGCCTAGATTATTGGACAAGTGTAAACTGACTAAAGACATGAGAGTATTAGTAATAGCGCATTGCATAAATGATCCCATACATTATTTGCACAAGCAGGCAAGGCGGATGTAAAGTTGTTTGGTGAGGTTTCAGGTTCTCGTGAAAGCTAGATTTAGGAGTTGCTACAAAAGAAGCTATTAATGAAGTTAAGAAATGATGACGTCTGACATTGCCTGAGTCTAGCGGAGTGGTGGTGATAGTTCTTGGGATTAGTGAAATACTTCAAAACATACCATACTAAGTGTTGGGCTATACAAGGATTATCTCATATATTGATATATTTGATGAAAATAGAAGTAACATGACAAGAATGCCCCCACTCCACCTATGTTTAGTTGGTTGCTTAAATTTATTTGTCGAATGTGCTACCCCCCATTGCATTGGTTTCTCTTGATGTTTTTGCTACTTATTATTTTGTTGTGCAAATTCTTGTCTTCTGATTATTTTTTAGATAACCGGGATTCAGTTCTCGACTTGTATTGGGAGCAGCAGAATCAGATGACGTCATGTCAATCTTTCGGAACAGCTTTTATAGCAAAGTGTTCTCATAGCCAACTCAACAAGAGCTTTTACCATATTAATTTAAAGAAGAGAAATATGAATATGTGGATATTTTTTTTCCAACTACAGCTCTTTGATGCATATATGTATCTGCTGCCATTCGGTTAATAGTATTTATTGCAACTATGCAGCTGTCCCTTGGACTGAAGAAGAGCATAGGACATTTCTTGCTGGTCTCGAAAAGCTGGGGAAGGGAGACTGGAGGGGTATAGCAAAAAATTTCGTTACTACCAGGACACCAACTCAAGTGGCCAGTCATGCTCAGAAATATTTTCTCAGACAAACTAATCCAAACAAGAAGAAGCGCAGGTCTAGCCTTTTCGATATGATGGCAAGCGATTTGGTAATTTTGCTTCCTGCCCAGCATGTGGAGTACTTACCTGACGTCTAATATTTCTTAACAATGCTCTGCACACTTGTGAATGCAGTCACCAGCACCAAATTGCCCCATCTTACCACCAACAATGGCAAAATTTCATGATATGGTAACTATGACTAATCAACTCCAGAACAGCAGCTTGGTAAGTTCATGATTTAGACGCTGTTTAATTTTAGCATGCTAGGTCAGCACTGAACTAGATATGGCAATCTCATTTTCAGGAAGGAGTATCATCTTCGAATGCAGCTAATCTAGCAAAACAAGTTACAAGAGATCTTCCTCCCCCAGTTCCATCTTTTACGGCAACAAATGTGGATGGAAGTCTCAGCAAAATGAACCACATGGTAATGCAAGTACCATGCTGTAGTATTTGATATTGTCAAAATACAGTTAGCAGATCACTGCTAATTTTCTGTACATACCCCCTCCCCCCTCCGTTCCAAAATAATTGAAGTTCTAGGTTTGCCTTAAGTCTAACTTGTTGACCAAGTTTATGGAAAAATATATTAACATCTAGAACATCAAACTAGTCTCATGAGATTCTTTATAAAATATATTTTCGTACTACGTGTATTTGGTATTGTAGATCTTAACACTTAGGACAAACCCAGAACTCAAATTATTTTGGAACGGAGGGAGTACTCTATTATTTACTAGATATCTTACAAACTAGTCACAATCATATTCTAGTTGAAGAAAGAATTTAGAGAAAATTTATTTGCAGTTTGGGGTTCACTAGTAGATTTGGGGATTCGAGTTATAGTGCGTATGTGCTAGTTGTTTGGTGCTCCTATTTACTCTCTATTAAGGTAGTACTATGCAAATCATCATAGTTTTATTTCAGTTTCACATTAAAAGTATACATTAGGAAGAAAATTAAGTTAACTGGTCAAATCATCATTAGTTTTCTGTCATTTGTGTGTAGCCTGCATTTTCGTTGGACATTAGACCACCCTAATCCTTAACTTGTTAAATTTTGTAGAGTCTTTTGCGATGATTTGGATGGTCTCTTGTTGGAGAGTCTTGGAGCATCATATAGGTAGGCTGCGCTGTATACCCCACCGTTAGGGCTATCATACCCTTCACACTTTTAGCATAGTTCTGCTGTCTTAGTCCAACAAACAAGTAACGATAAGATGATAAAAAATGATGTTTTTGAATCCTGTACTGTATTGGTACCATCACTGTTGCAGAAGGTCTAGCACAATTGTTCCAGAACAGTGGTTTCAAATGCCAACACAACAATCGGGTGCCTTAGTTCGTAGAGTTACTTTAAAATTCAAGCTTACACACATAAATATGAGAATTGTGATAAAAACTGCAACTTCCAACTTCAAGATTATTTATCACTAAGTACCATGCTTACTACCTAGATAGTGGGTAAAGTAATATTGGTCTTATAGGAAACTGCATTGCATGTGCCATTTGTGCTTTTGGTTGGTATACTGGGTGCGTATTACCTGCACTATGGTCTAGGTGTCAACAGCTCGTACCATGATGTGCATATTTGTTGTTTGTTGCTATGCCTATGCGTATTGTGCACCATCACTATGCTTATTTAGTAACTGACCTTTGATGCTTGTACGCCATGTTGTCAGGATTGCTTCTCGCGGGTACCCTCGCTGTTCAGACCAATTCCAATAGTCCCTGAAGGGACACCTCCATCAGCTCCTGCGACTGCCAACACAAGTGCCCTGACATTTGAAGCTAACCTGACTTCATGTACTAGCGCATTCCTGATCCCGCAAAGCGGTCCTTCACCATTGCCTCCTGCGACGGCTGCGAAGACAGATCATGCAGCAGAGAACAAGGATCTGGAGCTGACGGTTGGCCTGCCCTCCCAACAAAACATGACCAACAACATTTCTTCCCGGAATGCAGTAGGCGTGATCCAAGTTGTTTAAGCTAATAATTATTCTTTTGGGAGTCGCATTGTTGTTATAGACAGTTGACAGAATAAACACTAGCATTTTATTAGTGATATTACATGAATAAAAGCAGGAATCTGTAACTCGGTCTGTACGCTTTCTGACGTGTTGTGCTCCGTCCTAGCCATCTGAGTTGTTGACAGCATGTTTGATGTGCACAGCGTTTTAGCAACTGGCATGATCATTCTTTGTGCCCTGTTGGAACTTAGTTGAGTGCAGTTCAGGTCAGTTGGCGCATGCATGTCCATGTTTCTCTGCACCTAGGTCCAGAGCATGTTATCACTAGAGAAAGAAAGGATGTGACTGGAATGGAGGCAAGATATAATACTCCTTCCGTCTGGAAATACTTGTTGAAGAATTCCTCCGACAAGTATTTCCAGGTGGAGTAGGTACGGACTATCGTGAATAGAATGTTTGTAATGGTGCACTGTGCTAGCATAATTAGCTCCGCACCTGATGAGTTGGTAGCTAAGTAGCAAGCTGATATGATCTTTGTACGGTGCAAGCGCTGGTCTAGAATTTTTGTCGGCTAGAGAAGTACTCCCTCTGTTCCAAAATATAGTGCGCCCGCGCTTTCTGAGGTGCAACTTTGGCCATAAATTTAACCAACGAGACCAATTGCGGCAGAAGAAAAAATTATATAATTAAAAACTTCTTTCAAATACGAATTCACTGATATAATTTTTGCTCCCGCCGCAATCGGTCTTGATAGTTAAATTTACAGTCAAAGTTGAAGCACGGAGATAGATGAAACACTACATTGTAGAATGGAGGAAGTACACTACTTGGGAGTGGGAAGGAAGGATGCCATCTAGATGGACACGTCCTGCACAAACAAAAACCTACGGAATAAATGAAATGAACAAAAGCAAAAGCAAACAATCAGTGGTCCCATCAAGCCTCTAAGGCTGGTCATAGTGGGGAGTAACTCAGACTAGTGTCATGTATATGACACTAGCTTAAGTTACTACCTTCATAATGCAAAGTAACATAATAGTAGTATCTTAGATAACTTCATTTATTAGTTTATAGACTCATCTTGTCTTGAAAATCGCTATGTTACAGTAACATATTATGTTACCACCTCTCATTAATTACTTGCCACATAAGCAATTTTTTTTAAATGCGCTATGTTACTAGCTAAGTTACTCCCACTATGACTAGCCTAATATTTTGGAAACCCCGTTGTGTCATTGTCACTCCTAGTCCTAGTAAAAAAATAATACTCCCTTCATTCCTAAATATAAGTTTTTGGAGAGATTTTACTATGAACTACATAAAAAGCAAAATAAATAAATTTATACTCTAAAATGCATCTATATACATCCCGTATATGATTCATAGTGGAATCTTTATAAAGATATATATTTAGAAACAAAGGGAGTAACACGTACGTTTTGTCATCGTCACTGCTAGAAGAAAAAGAAAACATACCTGCTCTGTCATTGTCACCGCCAAAAGGAAATACAGTAAAGAAAATAGTAGCATATGAAAGAGTGCCATTGACACCACCACGCTCCTCAAGACTGTCGGTTCTGAATTTTCCAAACAATATTATTAGTACGTAGTATATAATAATAAGTCTTGTACCAGTAGTAGGAGTAAGACTTAGCAAGTGAGCGTGGCACCGTCGGTTTGCTTTGCTAGATTTCAAAGCCTAACAAACTGTGATGTTGGAAGGGGGAAAAGGAAGGACCCTTCCTTCATGCGTGTCACGTGATGTATCAACTTGGTCAGATAGACGCCTCATCCCATTCGTGCCTGCATTCTTACGAAAGCCACCACAGGATCATGAGTGACAGCACACACTGCAATGCAACAGAGACAGAATTAAAACCGCGCATGTTTAGTTCCGTGAACAACCGTTGTGCTCCGTTGCTTCCCCCTGCCTGCCTCCGTGCTTTAATTTGGATGTCGATGTGGCGGCAGGAGACGGGAGAAACCCCGGGGTTGGGTCCATGCTTGAAATGCACTGTAGCTCTTGTTTATGCTAATAATGGCGGCGTCGTGCACATAAAATCTCCTGGCTCCATCTGAATTAAGAAGAACACTTACCATGAAATAAGAAAAGATACACTTACCATGGAAGCAAGCAAGGGCTAGCTAGCTAGCTAGCTAGGTCTAGGTGCGTACTGCGTGCTTTGATTCGTCGGTGTTGCGCAGCGACGTGTGAAGCGAATCGACGGGTCGAGGTCCGCTGCATGCGACCCATCAGCTAACTAATCCTTTCCGTCGTTAAAAGTCCAACCCCACCTAATCCATGCATCATACTCCTACACCCCAGAAATTACTTACCGCATCTGAAAGTTACGTCACCACTAGCACTAATAATAAATTACTCCAACTCATTTTCTTGCTAGGACAACACGTACGTACGAACGTTGCCGCTCAACTGGGTGCGTGCGTGCGTGCATGCATGTTCGATCGTCATGCTGCTTACGTGGAATTATATCGTGCTTTAGTTTCTCTACCACATACGTGGTTGGTTAGTGGTTACATTAATTGCAAGTGCTTGTACGGACCCCAAATGATCCTTGCGATGTGTTTCCTTGCCCCCCTTGCTTGAATTCCGCATCTTTGGGCTAGTTTCGGCTGCCTGATATTTCTTTTTAAAAAGGATATGGCACATATATTAAAGTAGACTAACCCTTATAGCATCTCCAATACGTGCGCAATCCACGCGATACGCTAAATTATTTTACAGCGTCGAAATAGCCTTTTTTTAGCGCGCAGGAGGGCGCTTGCTTCAGCAGGCGCTGCAAAATAAGGCACAACGTTATAGCTTCAGCAAACACTGCAAAATCCAGCGCGTGCACGAAGCAACACATACAAAAAAATTGAAACAACACATAGATTCTTATTCATAGCATAGTTCAAGGCTAACACCACAAGCTAGTCCATTCGATATAAATAAACCTAGATAAAAACGATACTAGGATGCAAATATAGTAGATAAAACGTGTCGATGATAAACTAGATAAAACTACTCTTTGTCGTCCTTCTTGGTGGTGTAGTCGACGAAGAAACGGCAAACGCGTCCTCCTACTGAGGATCATTGTCGTCCCAGGTCGACGCAGTTCCCAGTTTACACTGAGCTTCCGCCAATACCTTCCGCTCACGCTTGTCCGCCTGATCCGCGGCTCGCTCCACCCTCTTCTGTGCCCAGCATTCGTTCTCGGCGGCGACATCCTTTTGGAAGCGCTCACGCCACACCGCCATGGCGTGCTCATCTGCCTCGATGATGAGGAGGCGGCGCTCTCGCCTCCACTGGATGCGGCGGTCCTCTGCGGTGACTAGCCGCGGGGGAGGTGTGAGGTCCTGCGCTTGCTCGCGCATCCAAAAAATTCATCTGCGCCCGTGGCCTCCCGAGGTGCCACGTCGCCGCGCCATACGCGCGGGCGGCCTCGTGGGCGGTCTCGAACGTACCGAGCTTGGGGCATGTATCACTGGAGCGGATCTCCGTGTAATACACACCAGAGGGGCTGACGCGGACGCCGCGGTAGTCGGAGCTGCTCCGGGGGCGCGGCAGCATGGCAGTGGCGGAGGAGAAGGCGCTGAAGGCGAGGAAGAAGGGCGCGACGACGGTGGGGCACCGACAGAGGCGAGGAAGAAGGAAGAGAGAGGCGATGGAGATGGCTGTTGGCGGGCGCTCGCGCGCGGGTTATAGAGCGCGCTGGATGCCGCATGCCAAAACTGCCATGCACGTTGCCGCTTTTTCACACGCACAATTTTTTTGGCGCGCCAAACTTTCCCGCACCTGCTGGAGCGCGCCAACCGGGCTCGCGCGCGCAAAAGCCACATTTTTCCGTGCGCGCCATACCTAGCGTGCCGGTTGAAGATGCTCTTACTGCGGTAAAAAAAAGTCTAGACCAACCTTACAAAGCCATCCTTATAAAAATTGAAAACAAACATATAGGTCCATGGGAAATGGACACCACCTTCCTAGTATTTTTAAAAGGACATAAGGTACCTCTTGTCTCTCTTCTCTGGATACCACGTTCACGTCTGCACGCGTTTGTGTTATCTGTTGCACCTTTTCCGTACTTATTTTACTCTTCTATCCATGCCAATGATATGCAAGCTTTGCGTATCCGAGGAAAAAATATTTGTTTGATTTTTGCAAGGTCCAGTTGTTGTGATTAACTGTGATAATGACACAATAAATTGATTGAACCATATATTAATTTGATTTTCCACCATACGCTGATCTGTTTTGCTAAAATGCTAAAGATCAAATATTAAAGCCGATCAACCCTTACAAGATCATCTTTACAATTTTTTTTTTGAGAAAAAAACGAGATTAGACTTGACTAGCCCTTGGCGACATTTTTAGACAGGAGGAACAACCACAAGCGCACTGTGCAAGTCCCGGACTCCAGGGCACCAGCAATGCTAGCCAACCAAGCGGCTCTCAGTTCTCACAAAATTAGTCATTGGGGAAAATCGACGCCATCTTCCTCATGCACTCGCCCGTGGACTATGAGAGTACACGAATCATTCCCATTCATGTCATTTTCTCTTTTGCATGAACATAGTTCGACAAATTATTTTTTAATTAATATATTTGTTTATTCTTTTCTTTTTCTTTGAAAAGAGGTTTGGGCTCTGTATTTTCCATCGATAGTCCTTTCGTCCTTGATGTTGGCAGTTGGCATTCACGGCCAATAATTTCTCCCTTGGGCGAGTCTTGTACTCCCTCCGTCTCAAAATATGTACTAAGTCAGTGATACTTATTTCGATACAAAGGGAGTACGTTATTCTTCACTAATTTATCATTCTCAATAGTTAGCTAGCTATATATGAAGTGTGCCAAAATAAAAATGAAAAAAAATGAAATGAGCCAGAAAATGATGATCGAGCAGCTCATGCATGCGCCCCGCTGGCTTAACGTAGCACCTAACATATATATGCTGGCAGTGATGTGACATGTAGGGAACATTCTTGGATAGATATGATGATGCAACAAGTCACCAATTATTATCAACGATTAATTAAACCATGCTTGTTTTTTGAGGAACCAACATGCACATATTTGTTTGAGTGTGTATAACTACAATACGTACTGAGCAAAAATAGTAGTAATGTACTCTTTGGTCCATAATAATCAATGTCATCGATCATCATATAGTGGTACTCTAGCTTGACTGATTAGGTAACACGTCAACTCACAAAAAAAATTAAACATTTTTTTGAGTATTGATACAAATTATGCTCGGTGCGATGATTTTTTTTTTTTGGAAACGAATATGCTAGAAGTGTCCGGCTTTAAATTAATAAAGCCACTCGGCAGCATTCGAACCAGGTTCAAATTATGCTCGGTGCGATGATTGGTTAATGAAATATTTCTAGCTTTTGGTTGGTGCCGACGTACGTCGTCTCTGGCACATCCATTTCTCTACTCTTATTACGTGTACCTATAGCTACATCGTGCATGGAACGACGTTGTAAGTAGCTTGTAGTTTTTCTTGAAAATAAAGTAGCTTGTAGTTAACATAGCACTGTTGAGCTAGACGATATTGACAGCGAAGTAATTAAGTATATAATAATCAAATAACTATAGGCCCATGGGTGCAATACAATGGCACGCACCGATCGATCTTTCACCCGCCGGCACGCACAAATGTCAAAGCTAGCACTCGCGGTCTTCTGCCGACAAAGACTATTTGCAGAGATGACTTGTACAGTCTGTCATGGGTGCACGACGTACCGACAAGTCAAGGGCATCGTTGACTAACACAGTCTGTCATACGTGCATAATGTTATTCCGGATATGGAAAAAATATGGCACTATAGCAAACCCGGATATATATATATATATATATATATATATATAGCTAGTGTGCACGCATGACCTTGGACACTGGCAGAAAAGCCAATATACTGGATCGTCTCTATTTTTTCCAAGGAAAACAACAGCGTTTCCACCGGATGAATCTATATTATGTTTGCACGTACGAATAAGTGATTACACAAAGTTATCTGTCAACCTAGCTCTTGATTTTTATCTATCCATAACTATTTTTTTTGGACTTTGACCTTTTCTTTGAGAAATGATGCATGTATCCACTGTTCGCCATTGCTTTAAGATTGTTTTATTTCATAGTGTTGCATATATTTTCTTGTTTCAAAGTGTATCATAACATTTCTCTGTGTACCAATAAATAAGAGTGCACTTGTTTCAGAGTGGATTTGCCGAGAAACAATCAAACGCGGTGATACACTTTGAAATAAGGGTGAAAATGTAGTACTTTGAGGCAAGATTTGTTTTCCTAAAAATGAGAAAACGTAACACGAATCTCAAAACAGTGACGGATGGTGAATGCACGCATGGTATATCACGTGCATCGTAGAAAAAACAGCCTCTCTTATCTTTGCTCTATAGAGCAACATGCAAATTTCCTTCTTGGAGATTCTTATGGGTCTAGAGAGATGGGGATGATCTCCTTTTGAAGATGAAGTTTTATTTTTTGAAACAAGTAGATGAAGTTATTAGTGCATATGCAAAATGCCGAAGTAACCAGGACAATAATTTCCATCAAGAAAGGCCTGCCAATCTCTCAAGGACTGTAAAACGTCTCTATTACCACCCCGCAAAGAAAAACATCTCTATTACCAGGTCTAGCTTCCACCTGTCCATACATATTGATTTTCAAAGACGGTTTAAACACATTATATAACCTCATATTATCAGTGACTCGTTTATAAAGTGAAATTGTTAATGTATGGTGACAGGGCCGTGTGTGGTAGATTTTGCCTTAGTAGCTAGTGTAAATCGTTTTTTCTTTACCTTGTCCTTAGAGAACAGAACAACATAGGAATAAAAACAAGAAGTCAGTTAGTCACTGAAAAGGTACACAATGATCCCTCCGTAGACATGCATGCATGCACAACATGAAGAAACAAACGAACACAAGAATCCAAAAGAGCAAAAGGACGAGTTCCCTTTCATTCCTTCCTGTTTATTATAAATTCACTCAGCATACATCAATCAATTACACACCAGTTGCCATGCAATGCAAACATGCATGCATGCAAGTTATCTCTTTACAAAGCCCAATTAACAAACATTCTTCACTCCAAAACCAAAAAATTAGGAAAATTTGAGAAAAAAAATCAAACACAATAAATTAAGCGCACCTTTGGAAAACCTCATTATTTCGTCTATGGACAGATCGGATCAGCAGAATGAGCTAGAGAGAGAAATATCAGATGTGAGAGGGGGAGAGATACTCTCCTTGATCATGGATGCATGCATGCATGGAGCAAGCAAAGCATATGTGCACATGGATTTAGCAGCTTTCTGGTCGATCATGCGTTTGGTCCCATAAAAAGGAGGGAGTGTTCACCACTTTGCATGGCCTCCATGTTGGACGGTGTTAGTACTTCTTGATCATCCCACATCAGCAGCTGCTCCTCGTCCCACTGCTCATGCTGCCCTAGCTGCTCCCCCTCCTCCTCCTCCAGCCCCGGCCGCCGCCGCTGCCTCTGCTCGTCCCCGAAGCACCCATTGCCCATGCCGGCGCCCGCGCCGCAGTGATCGTCCATGGCTTCCATGCACATTCCCATGGCACCCATGCCGTCCACCAAGGGAGGTAGGTGGTAGCAACTGGGCGTGTCCGCTTCCGCCATCGCTGCCGTGAAGCTGGCGATGAACGGGTGCTGCTGCGCCGCGGCTGATGCGAACGGCGTGCTGACGACGCTGGTGTCGAACATGAAGAGCGGGCAGTGATGCGACATTCCTGGCGGCGAGTCCTGCCCGGCCCCGGCGGCAACCGGCAGGGCTAGGCTGGTGCTCTGGTGGTGGCCGATGATGGCGTCGAGCTGCAGGTGGTCCCCCGCTGGCGCGCAGCTGAACGTCGGATGCTGCAGACGGCGGTGGTGGACGTCCGACGTGGCCGTGCTGCCGCTGCACGGTGCCAGGCCGTTGTTAGGTGGGCTCGTCGACGTCGTGGACGAGGTGGTGGTTACGTTCGGCACCGCCGGAGCCTTGCGTATCTTCTTCTTGATCCACGAGTTCCAGTAGTTCTTGATCTCGTTGTCGGTCCGGCCAGGCAAGTGGCTGGCAATGTGGGCCCACCTGCAATACGGCCGTGTTTACATCAGTAAAGTCATTCTGTGAAATTTTCCTTTTGTCATCACTAAGCTAGCTAATCTTGGAACCTTTGCCTTGAAGAAACCCTAGCTCTATAGCTAGCTTTGTGTAGTACGTACCACTTCATTGATTTGTTGTTAGGGTAGTCGTGTTCAAGTTTAACTAGTAGAAAATGACGGCTAGTATGGCGCCATTTGGCACGTATACATGGCGTCATGCTGATGTTGCATATACATAGACTAGACACTAGACCCTCTTAATTAGCTATAGCGCGCTCCAGAGAAAACAAGCTTGTGGCCATGCATGATCGAGTAACACTTCAAATCACCTTTTCTTTTTAGGAGATTTCAAATCACTTGCGACATTAGTTACAAGATTGCTGGTAGTCAAGTAATTAAATGCTGTATGTCACCAAGATTTGGCAGAGGTCAGATTAGTGATTGATAAGCAGCGCCCAAGTTGCGGCATTGTCAAATTAAGATAGAACAAAATAATTGCCCCCAAATTGGAAGGAATCAGGCTAATTTTCCACTGTGTCCTTGCTAGCTACCTGTTGCCAACAATGGCGTGGAGGCTGATGATGAGCTTCTCCTCCTCCGGCGAGAACCGCCCTCGCCGGATGTCGGGCCTCAGGTAGTTGATCCACCGCAGCCGGCAGCTCTTCCCACACCGCTGCAATCCTACATAGAAAAAACATGGCATTGCACCAAAATTAAGCAAAGCAAATGAATTCCAAGCCAGAGAGTCCCATCTTCAACTGGTCATCAAGGAGCGAAGCTAATACTCATATGTTAATCTAATGAGAGAGGCCGGATCGGGGCAGCCGGTCGAGATAGACGGATCAAGGTTACGCACCGGCTTTCTCGGGGACCTCGCTCCAGCAGCCATAGCCATGGGTGGTGATGTACCGGACGAGCTTCTCATCCTCCTCAGGAGACCACAGGCCCCTCTTCACCTTCTGCTGGTTGCAGCAAGAGTGATGCCCCATGCACACACCTCAGCTTAGAGATCAGATCGACCAGTGACTGATCTCAACACTGCAATGCACACTCCCTCTCAACCAATTTGGTAGCTGCTTATAGCTAGGGAAGCTAGCTAGCTATGTAGATCGTAAACAGAAATAATATATATTGAGGTGTCATGCATGCATGGATGAACTATCTTCTTCTGCTAGCTAGCTTAGTAGAACATGACATAGCATGCATGGAAGGAAGGAAGGAGGACGGATGGAGCATGCAAATGGTTGGTTGGTGTTTAGCCCCCCTTTTTAATATGAGCTCTTTGCCTTGGCCCTTTCCATCCATCTCTGGCTTCTGCCTCCTTCACTCTTCTGTTAATTAATTAATCAGAATTAAGATACAATATCTTGGTTAGTCTCTTCTTGTTTGCTTTCAGAGGGATCCTCCTAATTATAGCATGCGATATGTGCAAGAGGCATCATCTTGACACTTCATGTGCATTTTTTTCCTCCCTTGAGAGGGTCCACCCTTTGTTGCTACTTTTCTATCTAACCCTATAGCGACAGGGCATCGAACCTGCTAGCTAGAGAATTATTTAATCGCGCATTCTAATCACTATTGTAATACTAGCTCGATACTAGAGACCGGATGCATGACAGTGATCTTGAGGAGTGCATATATACTAGAGTATAGTCAATTTTACATATACGTGCAACATAACTAACTGGACAAATCAACATGATCATGCTAGTTGTGTAAACCAAGATTGTCAAGTAGTGGTATTTATACTAGTATATATGAAGCACGCGCGACATGCATGCACATGTATATATGCAGTACACACATGCATGCAACGCATGCATGTCTCTTGAGCTGCATGTTGATGTTGTTGTCAAGAGAAAAGCATATAAATATGTGGGTGCTGTCCCTTGTTGGTAGTTAGCAAGCAACCGTGAAGTTTGGTAGTCGGCGATCAATGTAGGCGTGATCTTGATGTTGAATTCGATGGAATCTATCAAGCCCGACTACTTTTGCCCCCGATGAGATGAGCGTTGATGTATACGTCCTGTCGGGATTCAGATTTGTATGTATGTACGCGTTATCTCAGTAGTCATACTTGCTGCATTTGACTAAGGGAAAGGAAAGTGCGCCACATCTCGAAACAACCTCTCACCCTGCTTTATAAATAAATCTACACAACTGAACTATACAATGTGTTGAGAATCCCTCAAACAAATCTCATCAAAACAAAAACAAGGCAAACACAAGCCGGGCACTAATAGAAGCCGCTAGCAAGCTACCGAGCAGAGTACCAATCGCTGTTCAAGACGGTGTGTATGCGATTGGAGCGGGTGGCCATGGAGGTTTTTTCCCAACATGGGTGGCAGCATAACCTCCGGATTGACCCACCATCGCTTTCGACATAGGCATATATAGTGTCGGTCTATATGACTCTACCGTTGTCGTTTTGTCGATTTTGTTTCTTTTTTTTCTGTCAAACTTTTTAGAATTAGATGTGTGCATCTTAGTTATGCAGAAGCCGGATGCCACTCATAATGCTTTGTATCCGATTGATTCTACATTTTTGAGATAATAAAATGCCCTTTATCGAAAAAAGCAAGCTACCGAGTAGGAGCGCGTGAGCTGCCGAACTAAGACACAACCAAGGCCGACGACGACCCAAGAATATGCACCACCTGGAATAAACCACTGGACTTCGCTGCCACAACTCCACCATGGCACTGCTGGAGAGTACCCTCTGCCCACTCGCTCTAGACGGAGGAACACCGACCTTGCACAAATCAAACACCAGTACAAAATCAGGCTTTGGAGGTGATTCTTGTACATGGACCGGTGGCGGTTTCCAGTTCCATCTCAAAGCCTCTGTCACTAATACTCGAAACGGCGCAGTCGGTTTTGAGAACCGTCTACTGAATTCCCACTACAGCCGGTTTAAGTACGCAAACCACCTCCAATGCTTCCATGGCCCAAGGCGGTTTCGTCCATGCAACTGCCTCCATTATCATTTTCTGGGCTATACATTTCTGTTTTGTAGCTGGACCTGCAAATGAAATTGACGTACAAACACGATCTGCCAGCATACAACATTCATTTGCCCAAGGCCTTTGCTTTCACAACACACATGCATATAATTGGGGTTTCAAGTCTGTTGGTGCAATATTTGCCCTCTTGTGTTTTGGAGATTGTTGACAGAAACATGTATGAACTGATTTGTTTGCTAGTGCATACAGAGAGAAATAGTCCCTGCAGAACCGAAGAGAATGCTGTCTCCGGTGTCAAGTTCGAGAAACTTCATCGAAGTATATCTGCATTGCAGAGAAGAATGAGCTACATCTGTTGAAAACATGTAGGCGAGAAGCTTGATATGAGGGAGTTAACCCCTCGAAAATTATTGTTGACGTGAAGCAATTAGTTCAGAGATTCTATCCGAAAAGAACAAAGTGAAGACGTAGTATTTAATTATTTCGTTGTTCTTCTTTCATTTATTTGAGTCATAGGACCTTCCGTACTATTAAGAGGGGATAGGTTCTCGAAACTTAGATCCGTTGTGGTGCTTAGCCCAAACCTATGCAAGACTGAGAGAAATCTCTTTATATTTCGAATGATTACCTAGTAGCGGTAGACGTTTCTTCGTGCCGTAGGAGATATCTTTCGAACTAAGGAGTTAGCATTACTTGCTCCGCAAGGAATGTTACCGTTATGCTCAATTTTTTACCGTTGGACTCGTGTCGTTTAGTCATTGGCTACTCCACATGTCCAATTTGGTCTTTTCCCATTAGGAAATGCTGCGGCTATAAATATGTTGGGAAACGTTGCATGGAAAATAAAAAAATTCTACGCACACGCAAGATCCATCCATGGAAATGCATAGCAACGAGAGGGGGAGAGTGTGTACGTACCCTCGTAGACCGTAAGCGGAAGCGTTTAACAACGCGGTTGATGTAGTCGATCTTCTTCGCGCTCCAACCGATCAAGTACCAAACGTACGACACCTCCGCGTTCTGCACACGTTCAGCTTGATGATCTCCTCCGCCTTCTTGATCCAGCAAGACGACGAGGTAGTAGATGAGTTCCGACAGCACGATGGCATGGTGACGGTGATGGTGAAGTGATCTCTGCAGAGCTTCGCTTAAGCACTACGAAAATATGACGGGGGTGTAAACGGTGGAGGAGGGTGCCACACACGGCTAGGCAATTGTCTGGTGTGTGCTAGGCGCCCCCTTCCCACATATATACAGGTGGAAGGGAGGGAGGAGCAACCAAAGGAGGCGCCCAAGTAGGAGGAATCGTACTTGGGGTCCCTTCCAAGCCGCGCCCCTTTCCTTATTTGGAGTGCGGGGAAAGGTAGGGGAGTGTGGTTCCCCCCTTTCCTTTCTCCCATGAGAGGGGAAGGCAGGAGGGGCTAGCCCACCCCCTTTTCCTTCCCTAGGGCTGGCCAAACAAGGGAGGGGGCGCACCAGCCCCTTTGTGGGCTGGTTTGTCCCCTCCTTTGGCCCATAAGACCCA
>NC_041392.1:437409888-437423176 GCF_002162155.2 Triticum dicoccoides | reverse complement strand
CAAACAACATTCGGTCACCAAAACATATAACTCATATAACACTAGATCATCAACGAACGTTAAGCGTGCGGACCCTATGGGTTCGAGAACTATGTAGACATGACCGAGACACCTCTCCAGTCAATAACCAATGGCGGAGCCTGGATGCCCATATTGGCTCCTACATATTCTACGAAGATCTTTATCGGTCGAACCGTTATGACAACATACGTAATTCCCTTTGTCCATCGGTATCTTACTTGCCTGAGATTCGATCGTCGTATCTTCATACATAGTTCAATCTCATTACCGGAAAGTCTCTTTACTCGTTCTGTAATGCATCACCTTGTGACTAACTCCTTAGCCATTTGCTTGCAAGCTTATGATGTGTATTACCGAGAGGGCCCAGAGATACCTCTCCGACAATCGGAGTGACAAATCCTAATCTTGATCTATGCCAACTCAACAAACACCTTCAAAGATACCTATAGAGAATCTTTATGATCACCCAATTATGTTGTGACGTTTTATAGCACACGAGGTATTCCTCTGATATCTGGGAGTTGCATAACCTCATAGTCGAAGGAATAAGTATTTTACATGAAGAAAGCAATAGCAATAAACTGAACGATCTATATGCTAAGCTAACAGATGGGTCTTGTCCATCACATCATTTTCCTTATGATGTGATCCTGTTATCAAATGACAACACATGTCTATGGTTAGGAAACCTTAACCATCTTTGATCAACGAGCTAGTCTAGTAGAGGCTTACTAGAGACACAATATTTGTTTATGTATTCACACATGTATCTAAGTTTCCGATCAATACAATTCTAGCATGAGTAATAAACCTTTATCACGAATAAGGAAATATAATATAAAATAACAACTTTATTATAGCCTCTAGGGCATATTTCCTTCAAAATAGCCACTCCGCTCCAACATTGTCCGTTGGCTGCTCCGCTTAAGATTTCTGAGAAGATTAATTGAGAAACCCCTCTCCGAGTGATTTGAGTTTAAGATCCACCGAGAGAAAAATCAAGAGCCCAAAACTTAGACAGTGGTTGAGCATCACAGTAGTTCTGAGTTAGAGTTCTTGTACCTATTACTCTTGAGAGATGCGCACTCTCTAGACGGATAGGTGTCGACTCGAGTGTTGGAGAGTTGTTGTCTTCACCGAGCAAGATATTCAGCAACCAAGAGTCATTGTGGTTTGCGAAGAGGTCTGACGAAGGTTTGGAGATCGCCGACAAGTATCTACCACGAGTGATTGACTGGAGTCTGGTCAGCTCTGAGTTGAAGGAGAATAGGGCAAAGAGAGTTTTTCTTCTCTGTTAAATCACAACCCCTCCAACCAAACGTAGTCCTTTGGCAGAAGGGCGAACTGGTCTACCAAATCTCTCTATCATGGTCGAGCACCACTGGTTAAATCTACTTTATTGCATTACCTTCAGCAGTTTACTTTCATACTCTATGATGATAGTTTATTTGATCAATCATTGACTGTTGCATACCATTCATATCTGTCATCTCTGTCACTCCCATCAGTTTAAGTTCATTGTTGTTCTTGTATCTTTCTCATCTTTGAGTTTAATCCTCCCAGTCGTATAAATTTCTCTTTGTATTTATCTTATTCAGACTAGAGTGAACTCACTGGGTAGTTTTGTTTCACCTCATCTGTGTATTTACTCATAATTATCCTTCGTGGTTCATATCTAGTTTCCTCTCATGCTACTGTATCTGTTCGCATATTGCATCACCATCGTTATTGTCAAACCTGTGATATCCTATGCTTAAACCACTATTGCATCCTACATTGAAAGTTTTGTTCCTCAATAGCATGCTTGATTGAGTTCTTGGCCATCGAACCTTATTTCTGCTGCCGTGTTTGGGATCAGCTCAAAACATTCACAAAAGTTTTGAATCTCCCATTCACCCCCCTCTGGTCGATATACTCTCGGTCCTAACAATTGGTATCAGAGCAGGTTCTCCCTATCTCTGTTTATTAAAGGTTTAACCACCTTGGAGTTTTGAGTATGTCGTATGCAGGTAGATCCTTGCACTCTGAAAGATTTCCTATCTTTGATGGAAATGACTATCTCTACTGGAAAGAGAGAATGAGAATCATACATCAAGCCATCAACATAGAACTTTGGCATATTGTGGAAAATGGATATACCATTCAGCAACCTCATGATCCAACTTCTTATGACAAAGCCTTACTATGGTTGAATGCACAAGCAAAAGATATCATTTGTGACAGTCTCTCGAAAGACATTTTAATTCGGTTCTGAATGCTTGACACTGCTAAGCAACTCTGGGATGCTATATAAAATGCTCATGAAGAATTTGTTGTCAGAACAGATCCTCACACTCAAATGCTTTGTGCTATGTTTACTGGTTTCAGAAGTCTTCGTAAGGAAAGTGCCATGGAACTTACTGATCGGTTGACCAACATTGTTGAAAGACTTCATCAACGAGGAGTAACATGTATCACCGACAGAGATGTGGTCAACAAACAACTAAGCATTTTTGATGCAACCTTTGATCCAATTATAGCTCGAATCAAGCGAAGACCGGACTATGAAGAACTTCACTATGTCAATATCATGACGCTGTTGTCTATTCAGGAAGAAAAGATGGAATTTGAAAATGGAGACCAAGAATATTCTTCGAAAAGTGAAGGGGAAATTCTTTCACACTATGGCAGTTCACAAGAAGAAGAAGATGTCGAGAATCAACAAACTATCACAAGGGAACTAGAAATGCTCACAGAAAGGCTAAATGATCTCCCAAGATAGAATCTGTGTCTCACAAATGACAACGAATTTGACTTGCCTGAATCATCAAGAAAGTTACCTCCGAAAGAAATGAAGTGCTTCAAGTGCAGACAATTCGGTCACCTCATAGTAGACTGTCCTTGTTGGGAAGGAAAACCTAGCAACCGATGGAAGTATCTTCATTGCAATGGATTCACTCAAATGGGTTGTCATACTAAGCTCTTGAAGAAAAAAAATTCTTCCTCATACTCTTCAACGAGACCAGTCACTGACGTGCATGCCAAAGCAACCATCGAATCTTATATGAAGAAAATATCGCAACTGAAAAGAGTATGTGCTGAAATGAAAATAGAATCTGAAGATGAGACATCCAAATCAGAATCAGATGATGAAGAGCTTCACAAAAGGATAGGAAGAAGCAATGCTTTCATTGCTTATGAATCATCTGAGAAATCACTTGAATCAGACACCGATGACAATGCTTCAAGTGATGATGAACCAATATCATTCTGTCTCATGGCAAAGACCTCTAAGGATCAGGTATCAGCAAAACACAAAAAATCCATGAATGGATATTCTCCTGAATACATTGCCTATGCTAAACCGGTTAAGATTGCTAGATCTTGAAAAGATGAGCTTGAAATGCTTGAGAAGAATATTAGGAAAACCTAAGGATTACTGTTCAAAGAGATGGAGAAGAATCAAAAGTTGATCGAAGAGCATGATGCTTTTTCTTCAACTGTTGATGATCTTTCCAACCGATATGATTCCCTCATAGTCGACTACAAGAGTTTATCAGATGAACTCCTTAACATGAATCAAGAACTCGAGTCACTGAAAGAGCACTACTGTAGGATGCTGCTAACCCGACACTACAAATAGAGACCCTTCAACGAAACTGTGTGTGATGCATTAATCGCAAACGGTGATGTATAAAACCCGTCAAAAAGATGCAAAACGTTTGCGATGGCGCATAAATCAAACATGGTTCGGATTTTCCTTACGTGTGCGATGAGGGTGAAAGTGCAACTAATCCCCGGGTGGTTTTGGTAATTCACACTACTACAGGATGCTGGTAATGCGACACTACGATCAGAGACCCTTGGACGAAACTGTGTGTGATGTGTTAATCGCAAACGGTGATGTAAAATAACCGTCAAAAAAGATGCAAAACGTTTGCGATGAAGGATACATCAAACATGGTTCATATTTTAGTTGCGTGTGCGATGATGGGCATACGGTTCAGTTCAATGAACTATTTGCGATGAGGCACAACAAAAGAAACGGGCAGCCGGATGAAGGCTTGTGCGATATACGACATACGGTTTACTCGGATAAACTGTTTGTGATGAGGCGGAACAATAGAAACGGGCAGCCAGATGAAGGTGTGTGCGATATACGACATACAGTTCACTCAAATCAATTGTTTGCATTGAGCCAAGAGAATAGAAATGGTTCAACTTAACAAGATGTGTGTGATACGCGGCAAACAGGTCTGTAGTCGGAAATGTGTGGGAAGATCGATAACATCATAGACGATTCCTGTTTACAAGCCGTGTGTGTTGTGAGAAAACGGTTTCTGGTATACAATTGTCAGTGGTTGATGAAATCATCACCGACGGGTTCCAATTTTTAGTCCATGTGCGATGTGATTTGCTCTGTCCGCAGAGCATCAACATATATACTTAAAAAGACAACATTGCAAAACCAAATTAAGCATACAATTACACAAGTGACTACACACATAACATTTCCACACACCAAAGTAAGCAATTACATGCATAGTAAACTAGAAAAAACGAGGATCTAGTCATCTACTTATTGTTGCGACGACGCTTGCCATTGCTCTGCTTCCGGCTGGATCCCTGGTCGTTTTGGGGAAGGAGGCACTTCCTCATGTCAACGATCGCCTGTACATGTCGTAGCTCGTGTACGCCTCCTTGGCTGCGTACACCACGCCAGCTTTGTCGAGTTTCTCCATCCAGGCCGAGTGCCAGGCACGCTTGTCCTTGTTGCAGGAATCCTTCATGTCTCTGTAGTAGGGGTCGATGATGGCCTCGGCGAGGTGAACCAGTGAGTCCTTCTCATGCTCCTTTCTGCCCTAGATCTTGTATTGGCCCTGGATGTCAACAAGATTCTGGCAGGTGATGCCCGAATTCTTGAGCACCTTTACATCGTTGGTGATGTCCACCGTAGCGAACATGTAGTGGGGGCTGTTGACAAACCTAGCGAAACGCTCGCAAGGCCTTGTGGCCATGCAGTAGTGGTAGACGAGGACGTGGTTGCGCACGCACATCTGGGCGATGGCGACTTTGGGACGAGACCCGGCACGAGCACGGGTGTACGCGAGGTTGAACCCGACCACCTTGTACTTCTCCTGGGCAAGCAACAACTCCATGATGTGGATGGAGTGCTCCACCCAGACCGGGTTGTTGGTGTACACCACCGAGAGCTGCGTGAACCTTCTGTGGGTGTCCACCACGGCATGCATGGTGAACTACTTCTCGTCGTCGGCTGCTACCTCTTGAGCACTGCGTTGGACTTCCTTGAAGAGGAAAGGATGATGCAGCAAAGTAGCGTAAGTATTTCCCTCAGTTTTTGAGAACCAAGGTATCAATCCAGTAGGAGGCTACGCGCGAGTCCCTCGTACCTGCACAAAACAAATAACTCCTCGCAACCAACGCGATAAGGGGTTGTCAATCGCTTCACGATCACTTACGAGAGTGAGATCTGATAGATATGATAGGATAATATTTTTGGTATTTTTGTGATAAAGATGCGAAGTAAAATAAAAGCAAAGGAAATAACTAAGTATTGGAAGATTAATATGATGAAGACAGACCCGGGGGCCATAGGTTTCACAAGTGGCTTCTCTCAAGAGCACAAGTATTTTACGGTGGGTGAACGAATTACTATTGAGCAATTGAAAGAATTGAGCATAGTTATGAGAATATCTAGGTAGGATCATGTATATAGGCATCACGTCCAAGACAAGTAGACCAACTCCTGCCTGCATCTACTACTATTACTCCACTCATCGACCGCTATCCAGCATGCATCTAGAGTATTAAGTTCATGAAAACAGAGTAATGCCTTAAGCAGGATGACATGATGTGGAGGGATAAATTCATGCAATATGATAAAAAAAACCATCTTGTTATCCTCGATGGCAACAATATAATACGTGCCTTTCTACCCCTACTGTCACTGGGAAAGGACACTGCAAGATTGAACCCAAAGCTAAGCACTTCTCCCATTGTAAGAAAGATCAATCTAGTAGGCCAAACCAAACTAATAATTCGAAGAGACTTGCAAAGATAACTAATCATACATAAAAGAATTCAGAGAAGATTCAAATATTGTTCATAGATAATCTTGATCATAAACCTACAATTCATCGGTCTCAACAAACACACCACAAAAAGAAGATTACATCGAATAGATCTCCACAAGAGAGGGGAGAACATTGTATTGAGATCCAAAAAGAGAGAAGAAGCCATCTAGCTAATAACTATGGACCCGAAGGTCTGAGGCAAACTACTCACACTTCATCGGTGAGGCTATGGTGTTGATGTAGAAGCCCTCCGTGATGGATGCCCCCTCCGGCGGAGCTCCAGAACAGGCCCCAATATGGGATCCTGTGGATACAGAAAGTTACGGTGGTGGAATTAGGGTTTTGGCTCCATATTTGATCATTTGGGGGTACGTAGGTATATATAGGAGGAAGGAGTACGTCGGTGGAGCAACAGGGGGCCCACGAGGGTGGAGGGCACGCCTGGGGAGGGGGGGTAGGCGCGCCCCCTACCTCATGGCTTCCTCCTTTATTTATTGACGTAGGGTCCAAGTCTCCTGGATCATGTTCGGTGAGAAAATCACGTTCCCGAAGGTTTCATTCCGTTTGGACTCCGTTTGATATTCCTTTTCTGCGAAACTCTGAAATAGGCAAAAACAACAATTCTAGGCCGGGCCTCCAGTTAATAGGTTAGTCCCAAAAATAATATAAAAATGGATAATAAAGCCCAATAATGTCCAAAACAGTAGATAATATAGCATGGAGCAATCAAAAATTATAGATATGTTGGAGACGTATCAAGCATCCCCAAGCTTAATTCCTGCTCGTCCTCGAGTAGGTAAATGATAAAAAAGATAATTTTGATGCGGAGTGCTACTTGGCATAATTTTAATGTAATTCTTTTTAATTGTGGTATGACTATTCAGATCCGAAAGATTCAAGATAAAAGTTCATATTGACATAAAAATAATAATACTTCAAGCATACTAACTAAGCAATTATGTCTTCTCAAAATAACATGGCCAAAGAAAGTTCATCCCTACAAAATCATATAGTTTAGTCATGCTCCATTTTCGTCACACAAGAATGCTCTCATCGTGCACAACTCCGATGGCAAGCCAAGCAATTGTTTCATACTTTAGTAATCTCAAACCTATAAACTTTCACGCAATATATGAGCGCGGGCCATGGACATAGCACTATGGGTGGAATAGAATATGATGATGGGGGTTATGTGGAGAAGACAAAAAAGGGGAAAGTCTCACATCAACGAGGCTAATCAATGGGCTATGGAGATGCCCATCAATTGATGTTAATGCAAGGAGTAGGGATTGCCATGCAACGGATGCACTAGAGCTATAAATGTATGAAAGCTCAACAAAAGAAACTAAGTGGGTGTGCATCCAACTTGCTTGCTCACGAAGACTTAGGGCACTTGAGGAGGCCCATTGTTGGAATATACAAGCCAAGTTCTGTAATGAAAAATTCCCACTAGTATATGAAAGTGACAAAACAAGAGACTCTCTATCATGAAGATTATGGTGCTACTTTGAAGTATAAGTGTGGCAAAGGATAGTAGAATTGTCCCTTCTCTCTTTTTCTCTCTTTTTTTTGGGCCCTCTCTTTTTACGGCCTTTCTCTCCTTTTTTTTAATTTCTCACTTGGGAAAATGCTCTAGAAAATGATAATCATCACACTTCTATTTATTTACAACTCAATGATTACAACTTGACAGAGGCGAGGGTGTCCCGATCTTTCAATGAGATGGTGGCTATTGTTTCTGTGGGAGTCGACCTTGACGATCCGACTACGAACGTGCAAGACGTCGTGCCTTAGCAATCGCTAAAACAACTTTCGAGGGGTTATTGACCACGCCGGAGCACGATCAAGCTGACCACGAGGGTCTGTTTCCTACGAGCAAACGAAGAACAAGCAAGAAACTGAGATTGCAATCTGGATATTGCGAATATAAGATGAAAGCTTTATTGATCAAGGTGGGGTTCTGTGACGTCTTGGTCTGGCCGTTGGACACAAACAAAGTACGTGAAGTTGCAGCTATGGCGAACTTTTAATCTAAACAAAACCCAAAGTCTAAACGACGCCCTAAGGGTTGTATATATGGAGGAAGAGGGGGGAATTTCGTGGCCCTTGGAGGAGGGGTCCGAAACCAACCCTAACTCTTGTTTCCCCACACATGCGGACTCTAAAAACAGCCTATACTTAAGTATTTCGAAAATACATGGGCCTGGCCCAATAATAAGGTGACGCGGCACCTAAAATAGCCTCTGGACGAAATTTATGAAGTGGCATCTTGTATATTTCGTCCAAGGCTTCATGCACTCCTTATGGTGGCTTTAAAGTCCTAAAATCATCACTTATAACTCCGTTCTGGATCCCCTTGCTCATGCCATCATCTCCACGCTTGAACTTGTTCCAAGGTTCATCTTTCTTGTCCAAGCTAGGCCCTTCATTTGTAAGCAAGACAAATGTATCCAATTTAGGCAGCATCATATTCTCATGAACATTAGAATCGTTACCAAGAAACGGAAGTACCTGCTAATTCAATTGGCGTGCGCGAGCTCTAGTAATTGGTCCAGTATGTATAGCAGCAGGGGCTGTGGGTGTAACAATGGTATTGATGTCCTCATCATCCTCCCCTTCTTGAAATGAAGTCGTCCTCGATGAAAGTTCATCGTCCTCACCCAAATAAGGCTTCAAATCTGCAATGTTAAAAGTGGGACTAACCCCAAAATCTGCAGGCAGCTCAAGTTTATATGCATTATCATTTATTTTCTCTAACACCTTAAAAGGACCATCAACGCGTGGCATTAGCTTTGATTTGCACAAATTAGGAAATCTATCCTTACACAAATGTAACCAAACAAGATCTCCAGGTGCAAACACAACATGTTTTCTACCCTTATCTCCAGCAAGTTTATATTTAGCATTATATGCTCAATGTTTTCCTTAGTTAACTCATGCATTTTTAAAATCAATTCAGCACGTTCTTTAGCATCAAAATTAACCTTCCCCGAAGATGTAAGAGGCAACAAATCAATAGGTGCACGAGGTAGGAAACCATACACAATTTCAAAAGGGCACATCTTAGTAGTAGAATGCAATGAATGATTATAAGCAAATTCAATATGAGGCAAGCATTCTTCCCACATTTTCTTGCTATTCTTCAAAACAACCCTAAGCATAGTAGACAATGTTCTATTGACTACTTCAGTTTGTCCATCAGTTTGGGGGTGACAAGTAGTACTAAAAAGCAATTTAGTCCCCAACTTAGCCCATAAACATCTCCAAAAGTGGCTAAGAAATTTAGTATCAGGATCTAAAACAATAGTATTTGGCACACCATGCAAGCGAATAATTTCATGAAAGAACAAATCAGCAACATAACAGCATCATCGCTTTTATGACATGGTATAAAGTGTGCCATTTTCGAGAACCTATCCACGACAACAAATATGCTATCCCTCCCCTTCTTTGTTCGAGGTAAACCTAAAACAAATTCCATAGATATATCCTCCCAAGGAACACTAGGTACAGGCAAATGCATATATAAACCATGAGGATTGAGTCGTGACTTAGCTTTTTGACATGTAGTGCAGCGAGCAACAAAATGCTCAACATCTCGTCTCATCTTTGGCCAAAAGAAATGTGTAGCAAGTATATCATCCATCTTCTTGACGCCAAAGTGTACCATTAATCCTCCTCCATGCGCCTCCTGCAACAACAAAAGATGAACAAAGCTAGCTGGAATGCATAGCTTGTTAGCACGAAACACAAATCCATCGTTAAGAACGAACTTGTTCCAAGTTCTCCCTTCCTTACAATTCTGCAATACATCTTTAAATTCAGCATCATGCACATATTGATCTTTGATGGTCTCCAAACCAAATATTTTAAAGTCAAGTTGTGAAAGCATAGTATAACGACGAGACAATGCATCAGCAATAATTCTTTACCCTTCTTGTGTTTAATGACATAAGGAAAAGTCTCAATGAATTCAACCCATTTAGCATGTCTACGGTTCAGTTTTGCTTGACTTTTAATGTGTTTCAAAGATTCATGATCATAATGTATAAAAAATTCCTTGGGCCATAAATAATGTTGCCATGTTTCTAAGGTCCGAACAAGAGCATATAATTCTTTGTCATAAGTAGAATAGTTCAGACTAGGCCCACTCAATTTTTCAGAAAAGTATGCAACATGTTTGCCATCTTGTAATAACACACCTCCTAATCCAATTCCACTAGCATCACATTCAAGCTCAAAAGTCTTATTAAAATCTGGAAGTTGGAGTAAAGGAGCATGTGTCAACTTATCTTTCAATACCGTGAAGGCTTCTTCCTGTGCGGTACCCCAAACAAAAGGCACATCCTTCTTTGTAAGCTCGTTGAGAGGTGCAGCAATGGTGCTGAAATCTCTCGGAAAACGCCTATAGAAACCAGCGAGGCCAAGGAAACTCCTCACTTGTGTGACCGTTTTGGGCTACGGCCAACTCTCAATAGCTTCAATCTTGGCTTTATCAACTTCAATTCCCTGTGGAGTAACAACATAGCCAAGAAAAGATACTCGGTTGGTGCAAAAGGTGCACTTCCCAAGGTTACCAAACAAACGTGCATCACGTAGAGCAATAAAAACAGCACGTAAATGTTCCAAATGTTCCTCCAAAGATTTGCTATAAATCAATATGTCATCAAAGTAAACTACCACAAATCGTCCGATGAAAGCACCTAAAACTTCATTCATTAACCTCATGAAAGTACTAGGTGCATTAGTTAACCCAAAGGGCATGACTAACCACTCATATAATCCAAACTTAGTTTTAAATGCTGTTTTCCATTCATCTCCCAATTTCATACGAATTTGATGGTATCCACTATGCAAATCAACTTTGGAGAATATTGTAGAGCCACTCAATTCATCAAGCATATCATCTAGCCTAGGAATAGGATGACGATAACGAATAGTAATATTATTAATGCCTCTACAATCAACGCACATACGTGACGTACCATCCTTTTTCGGCACTAAAATGATAGGAACAGCACAAGGACTAAGGGATTCGCGTATATAACCTTTGTCGAGCAGTTCTTGTACTTGACGCATAATCTCATTCGTCTCCTCTGGATTGGAACGGTATGGTGCACGGTTGGGTAATGATGCACCGGGAATTAAGTCAATTTGATGCTCAATCCCTCGAATAGGTGGTAATCCCGGTGGCACGTCTTGTGGAAAGACGTCAGCGAACTCCTGCAAAATGTTAGTGACAGCAGGAGGCAAAGAGGAAGGCACGTCCTTGAATGAAAATAATGCCTCTTTGCACACAAAAGCATAGCAAACAGATTTGCTAAAATCTAAATCATCAATATCAGATTTGGTGGCAATTAAACATGCACTTTTCAATTTAATTTCAGAAGAAACACTAGATGGTTTATTATTAGGCTACATTTGTTGCTCAAATTCTTTTGCCACAATCTGATTTTCACTTTTATTTTTCTCCTGTTTTGCTTTATTAGCTCTATTAATATCATCTTTCAAAATGGAATCAGGAGTCATAGGAAGCAAAGTAATATTTTTATCCTTATGAACAAGAGTATACTGATTGTTTCTACCATGGTGTACAACTTTTTTTATCAAATTGCCATGGTCTACCAAGTAATAAGGAACATGCTTGCATAAGTACCACATCACAATGAACATAATCAGCATATGTAGAGATACTAAAATGCACACGAACAATACGTGTTACCTTAACCTTGCCACTGTTGTTGAACCATTGGATGTAGTAAAGATGTGGATGTGGTCTTGTGGTGAGAGATAGCTTCTCCACCATCTCCATGCTAGCCAAGTTATTGCAGCTCCCTCCATCTATGATGACGCGAACAGAACGTTCCTTCACAACTCCCTTTGTATGGAACACATTATGCCTCTGATTTTGCTCAGCTTGTGTGACCTGCACACTCAAAACACGTTGAGTAACTAAACATTCATACCTGTCAGCATCTTCAGGAGCCATGTATTGCGTCTCATGATCAGAATCATCTCCACCGTGTTCTTCACGTGTAATAAGAGCCAAAGTCTCCTCATCATAGTCACTAGCGGACTCATACCCACCATCCTCAGTAGCAACCATCACACGCTGAGATTGGCATTCTCTCGCAAAATGTCCTCTTCCCTTACAACGATGACAAATAATATCACTTGTGTGCCCTGTTGATGCCATGGACGAAGAAGAGCTCTTCGCAGGTCCGGCAGGTGTGCTCTTGGCAGATAGTGGTTGTTGTGCCTGCTTTCTTGTATCACGGCTGGAGGTGGCACTTGAAGGAGGTGCTGGTGGAGTGGAAGTAGAGGATGCACGTGGTGTCCATGATGAAGATCGACCTGCAGAAAAGTTAATTCGCGCCAATGCCTGTCGATCCTGCACTTCACGTTTAGCTTTACAAGCAAGATGGAATAAACGAGTGATATTAGTATACTCCTTATACTCTAGAATGGTCTGAATCTCTCTATTTAATCCACCCATAAAACGTACAAGCATAGCTTAATTCTCCTCAACAATATCACATCTAATCATGCCAGTTTGTAATTCCTGATAATATTCTTCTACATAATTTTTTCCTTGTCGTAAACGCTGCAATTTTTGAAGTAATTCATGTTGATAATATGGTGGAACCAAACGAGTACGCATAGCAGTTTTCAAAGCAGCCCAAGTAGTTGGAATAGGATATAATCTACAATGTTCAGACCACCAAACACATGCAAAGCTAGTGAAAGCACAAATAGCAGCAGGAACACGTCTCTCCTCGGGATATTGTAAACATGTAAATCGTTGTTCAGTTTCTAAATCCCAAGTAAGATATATATCAGGAACACATCTACCCTCAAATGGTGAAATATTCAATTTTAGTTTAGGAAGATGGTCATGTACCTCAGGTGGTGGTGCAGCCGTACTGTTGCAATGATATGCATGAGGACGACCTGGTGGTGGTGGTGTTGGTGGTTGCACGTAGTTCTGATTTTGGTCAACCTCATCCTCGTAATGGTACTCCACCTCTGTAGTAGCAGTAGGAGCGGCAGAAGCATCAACAGCGGCACCAGAATTTTGCCCAGGGTCAATGGGAACGCGCTGTGCTCGTCCCACTTGATTTGGAAAGCGACGTTGTTGTTGTTGTTGTTGTTGTTGTTGTTGTTGTTGTTGTTGTTGTTGTTGTTGTTGTTGT
>NC_041392.1:437403574-437409449 GCF_002162155.2 Triticum dicoccoides | reverse complement strand
AGACGCGCGGGCCATTCATTAAACTTGTTATCGAGCTTTGTTTCGAACGTCTTATCCATGCCATCTATCTTCTCCATGGCCTCCTCAAATCTGTTTAGCACATCTTGCACCTGTCCACTCATCATTTGCTGAAATTTATCATACAACTCCTTATTCGTCATGTTCTCCCAGTCAGTCTCGTCGGCTTGTGATCCTGCCATGGTTAGCAGCAATAGAAACACACAAGAATATGATCCTACAGACTACTAACAAGAGGTGGTGGTGGATGTCACAAATCCGTCAAGCAAATCTCAAATTCTTACCAGTTCTTACCCAGCAGCAGGCGGTGATCGGCAACCGTCGTAGTCAAAACTCTCAAAGCTTGGATAGAGCAATTACTAGGGAGAGTCAAACGCACGACGTATATGTATGTGGAGCTGGGAAGGCTTATAATATGGTAGCAAAAAGGTCGGCAATAATCAATTCAGAGATGCGAAGTTGAATAAACGCTCAACGACGGTACTGTGCTGGTCCTAGGCTAGACCGTACTAGAGACGCGAGCCTAGAACACGAACAAAATCACGACGCGACACGTAAACAAGGGAGGAGCACTCTCTGAATTTTTGTTCTTTTTTTCACTTTTTTTCCTATTTTTTTGCCCCGCAACATTTTTTTTCGAAATAGTCTACAAATGGTCTAAAAACTGCCTAGCCAGAATTTTCCAGACTTAGTTTTTTTTGAGTTTGGAACTATTTTTCTTCTGCGGGTAGCACGGAGTCTCAGGAGTCCTACTCTGTCACAACTCGAAGTATCGCGTGATCTGGAACTCGAAAACAAAGCAACAAATACTGGACTCAGACTAGGACTGGTAGTGGAGATGAATCTGGTGGAACTCGGACTGGTGGCGACGATGAATCTGGTGGAACTCGGACTGGTGGTTGTATATGGCGATGGTATATGTGGTATGATTGGTGATTGTATATGGCGATGGTATATGTGGACTCGGATTGGTGGTTGTATATGGCAGCGGCGATGTATATGGTGGGGTGGTGGTATATGGCAATGATGATGACGATGGTGCGGCGGCGGCATGACAACCTGTGAATAGAACTCGAAACTCTAAGGGACTAGAAGCTAAGACCAGCAACTCGACACGACGATGCAACCGCAAATTCAACAAAGCAAAACTCTAAAAAGACTATGCAAAGGCTCAGATTGGTTCGGATATGATGAACTAACCCTAATTTTTTTGTTGGCTTTTTTTGTGGACTGTAGGTATGAAGAACAGACTCGATCTAAACTATGAAATTGGAAAATCTCACGGAGCAACCTGAAAATCTGATACCACTTGATAGAGGCGAGGGTGTCCCGATCTTTCGATGAGATGGTGGCTATCGTTTCTGTGGGAGTCAACCTTGACGATCCGACTACGAACGCGCGAGACGTCACGCCTTAGCAATTGCTAAACCAACTTCCGAGGGGTTATTGACCACGCTGGAGCATGATGAACCTGACCACGAGGGTCTGTTTCCTGCGAGCAAACGAAGAACAAGCAAGAAACTGAGATTGCAATCTGGATATTGCGAATATAAGATGAAAGCTTTATTGATCAAGGTGGGGTTCTATGACGTCTTGGTCTGGCCGTTGGACACAAACAAAGTACGTGAAGTTGCAGCTATGGCGAACTTTTAATCTAAACAAAACCCAAAGTCTAAACGACGCCCTAAGGGCTGTATATATGGAGGAAGAGGGGGGAATTTCGTGGCCCTTGGAGGAGGGGTCCGAAACCAACCCTAACTCTTGTTTCCCCACACATGCGGACTCTAAAAACAGCCTATACTTAAGTATTTCAAAAATACATGGGCCTGGCCCAATAATAAGGTGACGCGGCACCTAAAATAGCCTCTGGACGAAATTTATGAAGTGACATCTTGTATATTTCGTCCAAGGCTTCATGCACTCCTTATGGTGGCTTCAAAGTCCTAAAATCATCACTTGTAACTCCGTTCTGGATCCCCTTGCTCATGCCATCATCTCCACACTTGAACTTGTTCCAAGGTTCATCTTTCTTGTCCAAGCTAGGCCCTTCATTTGTAAGCAAGACAAATGTATCCAATTTAGGCAGCATCATATTCTCATGAACATTAGAATCGTTACCAAGAAACGAAAGTACCTGATAATTCAATTGGCGTGCGCGAGCTCTAGTAATTGGTCCAGTATGTATAGCAGCAGGGGCTGTATTCCAACTTCTCTATGGTTTATAAACTATTTTACTAGCCATAGATTCATCAAAATAAGCAAACAACACACGAAAAACAGAATCTGTCAAAAACAGAACAGTCTGTAGTAAGCTGTAGCTAGCGCAAGATCTGGAACCCCAAAAATTCTAAAATAAACTTCTGGACGTGAGGAATTTATCTATTAATCATCTGAAAAAATAATTAACTAAATATCACTTTCCAAATAAAAATGGCAGCAGTTCTCGTGAGCACTAAAGTTTCTGTTTTTTTACAGCAAGATATCAAGACTTTTCCCAAGTCTTCCCAACGGTTCTACTTGGCACAAACACTAATTAAACACAAAAAACACAACCAAAACAGAGTCTAGGTAAATTATTTATTACTAAACAGGAGCAAAAGCAAGGAATAAAAATAAAATTGGGTTGCCTCCCAACAAGCGCTATCGTTTAACGCCCCTAGCTAGGCATAAAAAGCAAGGATAGATCTAGGTATTGCCATCTTCAGTAGGCAATCCATAAGTGGATATCATAATAGATTCATAAGGTAATTAAATTTTCTTTCTAGGAAAGTGTTCCATGCCTTTCCTTAACGGAAATTGGAATCTAATATTTCCTTCCTTCATATCAATAATTGCACCAATTGTTCTAAGGAAAGGTCTACCAAGGATAATAGGACATGAAGGATTGCAATCTATGTCAAGAACAATAAAATATACGGGCACATAATTCCTATTTGCGACAATAAGAACATCATTGATTCTTACCATTGGTTTCTTAATAGTGGAATCCGCAGGTGCAAGTTTAAAGAGCAATCATCAAAATCATGGAAACCTAACAAATCACACAAAATCTTTGGAGTCGTGGAAACACTAGCACCCAAATCACATAAAGCATAGAACTCATGATTTTTAATCTTAATCTTAATAGTTGGTTCCCACTCATCATAAAGTTTTCTAGGGATAGAAACTTCCAACTCAAGTTTTTCTTCATAAGATTGCATCAAGGCATCAACGATATGTTTAGTAAACACTTTATTTTGACTATAAGCAGGAGGAGAATTTAGCACAGATTGCAACAAGGAAATACAATAAATCAAAGAGCAATTTTCATAATTAAATTCCTTGAAATCCAAAATAGTGGGTTTAGCAACATCTAGGGTTTTAATTTCTTCAATCCCACTTTCATCAAATTTAGCATCAAGATCTAAAAACTCCGAATTTTTGGAACGCCTTCTAGGTAAAGGTGGATCATATTCAGTCCCATCATTATCAAGATTCATATTGCAAAACAAAGATTTAATAGGGGACACATCAATAACTTTTATATCTTCATCTTTATTTTCATAGGAACTAGAAGAACACGCTCTTATAAAGGCATCTTTCTTAGCACGCATCCTAGCGGTTCTTTCTTTGCACTCATCAATGGAAATTCTCATGGCTTTGAGAGACTCATTGATATCATGCTTAGGAGGAATAGATCTAAGTTTCAAAGAATCAACATCAAGAGAAATTCTATCAACATTCCTAGCCAACTCATCAATCTTAAGCAATTTTTCTTCAATCAAAGCATTGAAATGCTTTTGCGAAGTAATAAATTCTTTAATATTAGATTCAAAATCAGAGGGCATCTTATTATAATTTCCATAAGAATTGTTGTAGGAATTACCATAATTATTAGAGGGATTACTAGGATAAGGCCTAGGATTAAAATTTCCTCTATACACGTTGTTACCAAAATTATTCCTACCAACAAAATTCACATCCATAGATTCATTATTGTTCTCAAGCAAAGTAGACAAGGGCATATCATTAGGATCAGAAGAAACACTCTTATTAGCAAATAATTTCATAAGTTCATCCATCTTTCCACTCAAAACATCAATTTCTTCTATCGCATGCACCTTTTTATTAGTAGATCTTTTAGTATGCCATTGAGAATAATTAACCATAATATTATCTAGGAGTTTAGTAGCTTCTCCTAAAGTGATTTCCATAAAAGTGCCTCCTGCGGCCGAATCTAAAAGATTTCTAGAAGCAAAATTCAATCCGGCATAAATTTTTTTGTATAATCATCCACAAATTCAAATCATGAGTAGGGAAATTATGTATCATTAATTTCATCCTCTCCCAAGCTTGTGCAACATGTTCATGATCAAGTTGCTTAAAATTCATAATATCATTTCTAAGGGATATGATCTTAGCGGGAGGAAAATACTTAGAGATAAAAGCATCTTTGCACTTGTTCCAAGAATCAATACTATTTTTAGGCAAAGACAAAATCCAAGCTTTAGCATGATCTCTAAGCGAAAAAGGAAATAGCTTCAACTTAACAATATCGTTGTCCACATCTTTCTTCTTTTGCATATCACACAAATCAACGAAGCTATTTAGATGGGTAGCGGCATCATCACTAGGAAGGCCGGAAAACGGATCTTTCATGACAAGATTCAGCAAAGCGGCATTAATTTAGATGGGTAGCGGCATCATCACTAGGAGTGCTCATAAATCATTGTTGTTGGTATTGGTAAAGTCACACAATTTAGTGCTATCTTGAGCCATCGAGACAAGCAAGCAATCCAACACACAAGCAAACAAAAAGCAATGGGGCAAAAAGAGGCAAATAGAGAAAGAGAGGGAGGATAGAGAGAGAGGGTGAATAAAACGGCAAGGGTGAAGTGGGGGAGAGGAAAACGAGAGGAAAATGGCAAATAATGTAATGCGGGAGATAAGGGTTGTGATGGGTACTTGGTATGTTGACTTTTGCATTGACTCCCCGGCAACGGCGCCAGAAATGGCTCGTTGTCAGGAGTCAAATCTTGACTTGCGCGAACCTCCCCGGCAACAGTTCCAGAAATCTTCTTGCTACATCTTGAGCACTGCGTTGGATTTCCTTGAAGAGGAAAGGATGATGCAGCAAAGTAGCGTAAGTATTTCCCTCAGTTTTTGAGAACCAAGGTATCAATCCAGTAGAAGGCTACGCGCGAGTCCCTCATACCTGCACAAAACAAATAACGCCTCGCAACCAACGCGATAAGGGGTTGTCAATACCTTCACGGTCACTTACGAGAGTGAGATCTGATAGATATGATAGGATAATATTTTTGGTATTTTTGTGATAAAGATGCAAAGTAAAATAAAAGCAAAATAAAAAGCAAAGGAAATAACTAAGTATTGGAAGATTAATATGATGAAGAGACTTGCAAAGATAACCAACCATACATAAAAGAATTCAGAGAAGATTCAAATATTTTTCATAGATAATCTTGATCATAAACCCACAATTCATCGGTCTCAACAAACACACCGCAAAAAGAAGATTACATCGAATAGATCTCCACAAGAGAGGGGGAGAACATTGTATTGAGATCCAAAAAGAGAGAAGAAGCCATCTAGCTAATAACTATGGACCCGAAGGTCTGAGGTAAACTACTCACACTTCATCGGAGAGGCTATGGTGTTGATGTCGAAGCCCTCCGTGATGGATGCCCCCTCCGGCGGAGCTCCGGAACAGGCCCCAAGATGGGATCCCGTGGATACAGAAAGTTACGGCGGTGGAATTAGAGTTTTGGCTTCATATTTGATCGTTTGGGGGTACTTAAGTATATATAGGAGGAAGGAGTACGTCGGTGGAGCAACAGGGGGGCCATGAGGGTGGAGG
>NC_041392.1:437367132-437403222 GCF_002162155.2 Triticum dicoccoides | reverse complement strand
GCGCGCCCCCTACCTCGTGGCTTCCTCCTTTATTTCTTGATGTAGGGTCCAAGTCTCCTGGATCATGTTCGGTGAGAAAATCACGTTTCCGAAGGTTTCATTCCGTTTGGACTCCGTTTGATATTCGTTTTCTGCGAAACTCTGAAATAGGCAAAACACAACAATTCTGGGTTGGGCCTCCGGTTAATAGGTTAGTCCCAAAAATAATATAAAAGTGGATAATAAAGCCCAATAATGTCCAAAATAGTAGATAATATAGCATGGAGCAATCAAAAATTATAGATACGTTGGAGACGTATCATTGGCAGCCGCTCGAAGCGCCATTGGAGCCGCGCAGGATACCCTCTAAGAATTTTTCATGGTGGGTGTGCTTCTTGCAATGGTGGGGCGCGATCGAAATGTTGAAGATACACAAGGGTTAAATGGCCACTGTAATAAATGGCGGTCGGCCGGCCTGTAATCGTCACGTCTTGTCACGGCGTTCATAGCGGAGAATTCCAGTGCATGCTTGACAACACCGCACTGCGTGTGTTTCATTTCACCATGTGTGGGCTCGAAGAGGCGCCAAATGTATCGTCGGTGAGCCTGTTCCCGTGGTACCACGTAAGCTTCCCGCCCAACTAGTTTGGCCACGCGTCGGCTAGAAGAGGGACAAATCGTGGGCGTTTATTGGCAAAAAGCTTTGTAAAAACAAAGTGTGTGGAATGACTTCGGTCATAAGTTTACCCGCGGGTGATGAGTTCAAAGTTACACAGAAGGGTGATGATGGACACTCGAGTGCGATAATTAATTCTGCGCTCTACAGGGCACATGGTTGAAGAAACCGACTGTGTGCAATAATGTTGAAGATCGTAGTCAAGTTAGCTATACAGATCGTGCGCTAGAGATCGACAAGGTAAACAGATTCTAGAATGGTTAATAAAATCTAAGACCATTGCATATTAAGGTCAAAATAGTGCTACCAATATACGAGTCTCATACGACGCCATTTCAACGATAGGTTCAAATTACAGAGTTATATGGCTCAAATTCAAAGATTACAAGGTTCAAACTAATATTAGAAATGAAATTCAGCTCATTAGCTGCAAACACTCGTGCTAATCCGCTTAACATGGATATCAGAGAGGTTCAAACTAATATTACCACCTCCAAGTCTAGTTTCGAAACCTCATAATTTTTGCAAGGGTCAACCACTGAGAAGTCATGTATGGGGTTGACATGATGACTTCCGATTACTCTGTCATCTGAACTTCCAAAATGAAATTCAGCATTTTTGAAGCCTAATCCATTCTACCGCAGCCGCCGACGCTGATAAACAAACCATTCATTTTTGCGAAATAAATGTAGGTCAAACCTCATTGCCTTCAGCACCCTTGCTCTAACAACAAAGAACCTGGCGAATATAATCTCTGGTAAGGTCCCTCGGTAGGAGTTCAAAGTAATTTCTGATGGATGCAGATCTAGGCATTCGACGTGATTGTTATATTTTATCACATTATCCACCACTAGGCCTAATCTTATCAGCAAAAGAAGAAAACGTGTTAGTGCCTACATGCAGTTTTGAACACTACTACATGCCTATTTGGTTTGCGGGATTTGTAAAATGCACTAACATGCCATCTTTGATCTGACATGATTAACATGGGCATTTGATTACAATATAGAAAAATGTAGCCTTCTTCACAAGAGGTTGGAGTGGATGAAAAGTTCCCTAAGAAAACTAGTACAAATGAATCCAAAGGAGAAATGCTTATGGATTGTAACCATATGGATCAAGCAACCAATATGGGGGGGCATGTATGTACTGAAATCCTCCAAGAATCATTCAGAAATCATAGTACATTGTCATTGTAAACTTGGAAAAAGGTGTCACAAATTGAACTCCCTTATGGTTAACATTTAACAGGAAAGGAACGTCACCTCGATATATAGCTTCTCCAGGGACGAAAAGCATCTAAGGAAACTGACAACTTGCTCCAGGTTGGGGCCGATAGATTCTAGTGCCAAGACCTTCGCTATGCACAGTTTTGGGGTCAAGCTTGTCGGAATCATTTTATGGATGACAGATGTACATACATATTCAAAATTAGAAATAATGTTAATTTGTAGAAGGAGAGGTAGAAGGCGGCTGTTGTACCTGAACGGGTGTGGATCCAATAACAAGTTCGGAGTATTTGTCAGACGAGTAGCCCACCACTGTCAATTTCGGCGCAGAAATGACATTGATTCTTGTTGGACCTTCTTGATCAACTACAAGTAATCTCTCAAGTGCAGGTGTGTCCTCAATGACCATATCGTGGTACACATCTTGTGATGTCTTCTTGCTGCACCAACAACACACATAAATAGTTCGGAGTGTCATGGAGGTGATGTGGAAGCTACTCAACCCATTGATCGCTTGAAGACGAAGGTACTCGAGTGCAGTACAACCACAAAGTAGGTGCTCCATGTCACCGCTTGGGAGGCAAACAACGACGAGCTCGAGGTGCTTCAGTCGTGGTAGAATAAGATCGGGCAAGTCATTGAAGGGGGGATGGCAGTTCCTAAACTTGGCGACGTGTAGCGTGGGCATGAGGCGGAGCACTGACATTGGCAGCGAGCGCATATGCCCATCATAAAAAGTGAGCTCCTCGAGCTGATATAGGGTAGGGGATCGGAACCATTCGTCAAGCTTGGGTCGGTCCTTGCCGTTGGAACGGAACTTGCCCATTCTTAGGCCTCTGGTTGGGCCAAGGTGACTGCCGAGGATCTTGGAGAACGCACCCAAGGTTTTGCGATAGACATGGCAAAGCTCGTGGGTGTCGATGAGGTCGAGAGGGGTGGAGTTCCATAGGGGCGCCACTGCCGAGAAAGGACGGTTGTCCGCGCACCAAATTTGATTGGGAGGAGGGAGATGATGACTGTCAACATATCATCGGGGAGGCTGCTGATGAAGTCTAGGCCTGCCGGAGTCGCTTGCAGTTCTTGCTTGATAAACCACAAGTATAGGGGATCGCAACAGCTTTCGAGGGTAGAGTATTCAACCCAAATTTATTGATTCGACACAAGGGGAGCCAAAGAATATTCTCAAGTATTAGCAGCTGAGTTGTCAATTCAACCACACCTGGAAACTTAGTATCTGCAACAAAGTGTTTAGTAGCAAAATAATATGATAGTGATGGTAATGGTAACAAAAGAGTAATGAAAGCAAAGTAATGTTTTTGGTATTTTGTAGTGATTGTAACAATAGCAACGGGAAAGTAAATAAGCGTAAACCAGTATATGAAAAGCTCGTAGGCATTGGATCAATGTTGGATAATTATGCCGGATGCGGTTCATCATGTAACAGTCATAACATAGGGTGACATAGAACTAGCTCCAATTCGTCAATGTAATGTAGGCATGTATTCCGAATATAGTCATACATGCTTACGAAAAAGAACTTGCATGACATCTTTTGTCCTACCCTCCCGTGGCAGCGGGGTCCTTACGGAAACTAAGGGATATTAAGGCCTCATTTTAATAGAGTACGGGAACAAATCATTAACACATACTGAATACATGAACTCCTGAAACTATGGTCATCACCGGTAAGTATCCCGATTATTGTCACTTCGGGGTTAACGGATCATAACACATAATAGGTGACTATAGACTTGCAAGATAGGATCAAGAACTCTCATATATTGATGAAAACATAATAGGTTCAGATCTGAAATCATGGCACTCGGGCCCTAGTGACAAGCATTAAGCATAGCAAAGTCATAGCAACATCAATCTCAGAACATACTGGATACTAGGGATCAAACCCTAACAAAACTAACTCGATTACATGGTGAATCTCATCGAACCCATCACCGTCCAGCAAGCCTACGATGGAATTACTCACGCACGGCGGTGAGCATCATGAAATTGGTGATCGAGGATGGTTGATGATGACGACGGCGATGAATCCCCCTCTCCGGAGCCCCGAACGGACTCCAGATTAGCCCCCCGAGAGGTTTTAGGGCTTGGCGGTGGATCTGTATCGTAAAACGCGATGATTTCTTCTCTCCTATTTTTTCTCCCCGAAAGCAGTTATATAGAGTTGGAGTTGGAGTCGGGGGGTCTCCAGGGTGCCCACGAGGTAGGGGGGTGCGCCCTGGGGGGGGGGGCGCCCCCACCCTTGTGAGAAGGGTGTGGGCCCCCTGGTCTTCATCTTTGGCGAGGATTTTTTATTATTTATTGTAATGTATTCCGTGGAGTTTTAGGTCATTCCGAGAACTTTTGTTTTCTGCACATAAAACAACATCATGGCAATTTTGCTGAAAACAACATCAGTCCGGGTTAGTTCCATTCAAATCATACAAGTTAGAGTCCAAAACAAGGGAAAAAGTGTTTGGAAAAGTAGATACGATGGATACGTATCAACTCCCCAAGCTTAAACCCTTGCTTGTGCTCAAGCAATTCAGTTGACAAACTGAAAGAAATAAAGAAAAACTTTTACAAACTCTTGTTGTTGTAAATATGTCAAGCTAGCATTCAAGTTTTCAGCAAAGATTATAACTAACCACATTTGCAATAATTCTCAGGTCTCATGATTACCCATATCAATAGCATAATCAACTAGCAAGCCATAATAATAAGTCTCGGATGACAACACTTTCTCAAAACAATCATAATATGATATAACAAGATGGTATCTCGCTAGCCCTTTCTGAGACCGCAAAACATAAATGCAGAGCACCTTTAAAGATCAAGGACTGACTAGACATTGTAATTCATGGTAAAAGAGATCCAATCATAGTCACACCCAATATAAATTAACAGTAATGAATGCAAATGACAGCTGCGCTCTCCAGCTAGTGCTTTAAAAAAAAGGGTGATGACTCAACATAAAAGTAAATAGATAGGCCCTTCGCAGAGGGAAGCATGGATTTGTAGAGGAGCCAGAGCTCAGTTTTAAAATAGAGGTGAATAACATTTTGAGCGGTATACTTTCATTGTCAACATAACAACCAAGAGATGGCGATATCCTCCATGCTACACACATTATAGGCGGTTCCAAAACAGAATGGTAAAGTTTATACTCCCCCTCCACCAACAAACATCAATCCATGGCTTGCTCGAAACAACGAGTGCCTCCAACATACATCAGGTCCCAGGGGGAGTTTTGTTTGCAATTATTTTGATTTAGTTTGCATAAAGCATGGGACTGGGCATCCCGGTGACCAGCCCTTTATCTCGTGAGTGAGGAGCGGAGTCCACTCCTCTTGAGAATAACCCGCCTGACGTGATCTGAGCTCGCGTAGCAATACGGCGGCCACCCCAATCCCAGCCCAACGGTGTTATTCGTGCCGCGCGTACATAATTACGCATTAAAAATACAATGGGCACAGGTGGGGATGTGGGGGGGGGGGGCACAACTGCGACACGCCCCAAAACGCGGCCTAAACCGCACTAGGGGCTTCCCGTTTGGTTATTTTTCTTTTTCTTTCAGGACTTTAATCTCTGGAAACACTGTCCGGTAGCTCCATTGTCGAACACATGATACAGCAACCAAGGAGGCAGACAACTACGTTATACAACGGAATTCCCATGTTGATTACAGACTTCATATCATTCCTCATCTCTCCCTTGGAAGGGACATAGTCCTACTCTTTTGCTTATTGCACTATCTGTATCACTCTGCTTTAATGCAGTTTTTTAATAAACAATGCATGACATTACGACTATTATTGCATTTTTGTTATATATATCTATGCGTTCATTAACGACGCCTTGCAACCGTACACTCTGGTACGGCCAATGCACCAGGGGCTTATGTACCCGCAATATGGTGTGAAAAGTCCGAACACTTTCACAAGTGCGGCACCCTGAACTTATAGCATTATATGCATCAGCTCCGAATCATGTCTTTGGTCAAATGTTGGGTTTGCCCGGCTCCTATGTTTTGGTACCTTACGTTCCGCTCCATCGGCTAAGGTAGCGCTAGGAGAACTACTGCGATTGTGCCCCGGTTTTGCCGGGCTGAGCACCTCAGTAGAGAAAGCTAAAACCGACTGTCATGATAAGGCGCGAGACTGGTCACTGTTCGGCGAGGTTTTTCGAGTCCTTAAAGACTTATGCCGCTTAGGGCGAGGGGCCGGCTCTGCCCGGCTTACAGGCGTGTATCGTGCCCCGAATTCGGCCTTCCGAACACCAGGGGCTTCGCCGAAATTTAAAATTATAGAATTCTATGGCTAAGTGAGAGTGATAAAGCAATATTAGTCCGGTTGTCTTGTTCGTTGTGCTGAGCACCTCCCTCGAAGGACCCAAATATGGGAACAAGAGTGCTCAGGTTTATCCCGAACACCCCAGCACTAGCGGCATGGGGGCAGAAGCCGAGGACTAGCCATCTCTCAGATTGGATAAACAGCCAAACAGAAGGTAATATTTTAAATTCAAACAAGCGTTGCATGGCGAATATGAAACAAGTTTTCACACATACAGGACAAAACGAGCAAGTCTCATTCAAATATTACATTTTGTGAGCACTCATCCGCGATAAGGCGGGCACCCGGCAGAACACCCTCGTAGTACATTTCAGGGTGGCGGTGCTCCTTGCCCTCCGGTGGCTCCTCCTTGATCAGCTTCACGACGTCTAGCTTGACTCACTGCATTTTTACACGGGCGAAAGCCCGACGTGCACCTTCTATGCAGACGGATCGCTTGACGGCCTCCAGCTGAGGGCAGGCATCCACAAGCCGCCTCACCAGGCCGAAGAAGCTGTTCGGAAGGGCGTCACCAGGCCACAACCGGACGATGAAGCCCTTCATGGCCTGATCGGCCGCCTTATGTAGCTCGGCCATCTGCTTCAGCTGGTCGCTCATGGGCACTGGATGTTCGGCCTCAGCATACTGAGACCAGAACAGCTGCTCCATCGAGCTTCCGTCCTCGGCCTGGTAGAATAGTGCGGCATCAGACACACTGCGGGGCAAATCTGCAAATGCTCCTAAAGAGCTCCGGATTCGGGTAAGTAATCGGTAATTCACCTTTACATGCTTGCTTTGCATATAGAAAGCCTTACCCGCCGCTATCTTCTTCATCGCGTCGATCTCCTGAAGGGCCTTCTGGGCCTCGGCCTTGGCACTCTTTGCGCTCTCACGGGCCGCGACAAGCTCAGACTCTCGCGTCTTCAAGTCAAGCTCCAACGCCTCGTGCTTCGTCACGAGAGCCTGGAGCTCTTGCTGCACCTCGCCCACCCAAGCCTCGTGCCTCTCTCGCTCGGTGCGCTCCTTGGCTGCTGTATCTTCGGCCTTGGTCAGCGCTTGCTTCAGGGTCGCCACCTCGGTCGTGGCCCCTGGCATAACATACAATGATCCTGTCATTTTGCAATCGCGTCCTTTTTTATATACATATATCTATAGACGGGGTATTACTTACCTTCGTTCTCCTCGAGCTGCCTCTTGACAAGGTCGAGCTCTTTCTTGGACCCATCGAGGTCCTGCTTCATTACGGTGACCTCCGCAGTTAGTGCGGCGGACGCCAGCAGAGAAGCCTGCATATGCATATTGACATACTTATATTAGACTCCTGCGATATTATTTGATCCTCTGTTCGGCTTTTCTTTGTGAACACTGAACAAAGCATCGGGGGCTACTGTCTATGCGGTAATACTTGTACTACATTTTAAAACACTTACCTCGAAGCCTGTTAGAAGGCTAGTACAGGCTTCAGTCAATCCGCTCTTGGCGGACTGAACCTTCTGGATCACCGCACTCATGATAGTACGGTGCTCCTCCTCGATGGAAGCGCTGCGAAGTGCTTCCAATATAGTGTCCGGCGCCTCTGGATGGACAGAGGTCACTGGCACAGGCGTCTCACCCCCCTTAGAAGGGGACCGCCTGCCCGAGCTCGGAACCGTTGGAGGGTCCGGCGTGGTGTTCGGCTGAGGGCCGAACTTGGAGCTCTCGGGGACCCCGTTCCCTCGGCTCCCGGAGTTCGGAAGGTCGCCTTGAGGCGCCTCTGGGACTGTCCCCCCTCGATCCGGTGCCTCTTGAGACAGCACCTCGACATCGTCGGCTGGATGAGGGGAGGTGGCAGTCGGGACTGGATCGCTATCCATGTCCGACGAGCCCAGGGAGCCATCCGAGGATACCTCGATATTGGCTCGGGGTGGCCTGCACAATTGAGTTCGGCGTTAGGGAAAGCAATGCGACAAAGGAATCCTATGGGTTACTTTGGTATCCGAATACTTACGATCTCCCCTGGGGCTTGGCCCTGGGCAACCACTCGTCTTCACTTTCATCGGCGGCGGTGGAGCTGTCCGGAAGGAGAGTCCTTCCCTTCTTGGACCCTCCGGCCTCCCCAGTTGGGTCGGCCTTCCTTTTCTTGTCTCCCCTAGTCGGTGGAGGAGCCTCTTCTTCCTCTTCCTCGTCTTCGGGGGAAGAGTGCGCCGCAGACTCATCGGACGGTGAGTCCGACGATGCCTGGCGTCGGGAACTCTTTCGAGCTCCCTTGGCCTTCTTGGTCTTCTCCGGCACCTTATAAGGGGCGGAGTCAACATCTTCGCCAGAAGGGCATCTGCAGGGCCTTCAGGCAAGGGATCCGGACAGTCGATTTGTCCGGCCATCTTCTGCCAGTCCTGTTAAAGGCACGGGAGTTTAGATCCCCTGTAGAGTCAATCTATATAAAAATAAGTATCCTGTGAAAGGTAAAACAACTTACCGCACTGGCGTGGCGCTTCGCGCTGAATCCGCGATCCTCAGTAATGGGGGGAGGGACCTCGGCGCTCTTAAACAACACCCTCCAGGCATCTTCATGACTCGTATCGAAGAGCCTGTTCAGAGTTCGATGATGCGCTGAATTGAACTCCCACAAGGTAAACTCCCGTTGTTGGCACAGGAGTATCCGGCGGACGAGCATAACCTGGACTATGTTGACGAGCTTGAGCTTCTTGTCCACCATGTTTTGAATACATGACTGGAGTCCGGTCAGCTCTTTTGAATTACCCCAGGACAGGCCCTTCTCTTTCTAGGAGGTGAGCCGCATGGGGATGCTAGATCGGAACTCGGGGGGCCGCTACCCATGCGGGGTCGCGCGGCTCGGTGATATAGAACCACCCCGATTGCCACCCCTTTATGGTATCCACGAAGGTGCCCTCGAGCCATGTGATGTTGGGCATCTTGCCCACCATGGCGCCTCCGCACTCCGCCTGGCGGCCGCTCACAACCTTCGGCTTGACATTGAAGGTCTTCAACCATAAGCCGAAGTGGGGCTTGATGCGGAGGAAGGCCTCGCACATGACGATAAACGCCAAGATGTTGAGGATGAAGTTTGGGGCCAGGTCGTGGAAATCCAGGCCGTAATAAAACATGAGCCCCCGGACGAAGGGGTGGAGAGGGAATCCCAGTCCGCAGAGGAAATGGGTGAGGAATACCACCCTCTCATGGGGCTTGGGGGTGGGGATGAGCTGTCCCTCATCTGGAGCCGGTGCGCGATGTCGTCGGGCAGGTATCCGGCTCTCCTCAGTTTCTTGACATCTCCCTTCGTGACGGAGGAGACCATCCACTTGCCTCCCGCTCCGGACATGGTTGGAGAAGGTTGAGATGGAAGTGAGAGCTTGGGCACTAGAGCTCGAGTGTGCGGGAGCGGATGAGCAAAGGAGGAAGAAGGCATGGATAGAAAGGTGAATCCTTATCCCTTTATATGGGCGGACAAAATTAAGCGTCCCCACTTGCCTGGTAAAACTCGCTTATCTCCCAAGCGCCACAATTAATGGCGCGGTTGGGTTACCCACGCCCGTATTGATGAGAATCCCGTAATAAGGGGACACGATGTCTGCTTTGACGAGACGTGTCGAAAAACTGCCTCGCATTGTGTGCGGGGCTGGTTAAAAGAAACGGTTCGAATAATCACCGGGCCATGACGTAACGTCATGCTGCCGAAACAAGCTAGCAAATTAGATCTGCGAAAACATTATTCTCTCTATGGTGGAATGTGGAACTTATTTTGCAGGGTCGGACACTATCCTCGTATTCAAATTCTTCTGTGACGTATTCGGAGAAGGAACCCGCCTTGCAATGCCGAAGACAACTGCGCGCCGGACTCATCGTCATTGAAGCCTGGTTCAGGGGATACTGAGGGAGTCCTGGATTAGGGGGTCTCCGGACAGCTGGACTATCTCCATTGGCCGGACTGTTAGACTATGAAGATACAAGATTGAAGACTTCATCTCGTGTCCGGATGGGACTCTACTTGGCGTGGAAGGCAAGCTAGGCAATACGTATATGGATATCTCCTCCTTTGTAACCGACCTTGTGTAACCCTAACCCTCTCCGGTGTCTATATAAACCAAAGGGCTTTAGTCCGTAGGACAACAATCACAACATACAATCATACCGTAGGCTAGCTTATAGGGTTTAGCCTCTCTGATCTCGTGGTGGGTCTACTCTTGTAACACCCATATCTTCAATATTAATCAAGCAGGACGTAGGGTTTTACCTCCATCAAGAGGGCCCGAACCTGGGTAAAACTTCGTGTCCCTTGCCTCCTGTTACCATCCGGCCTAGACGCATAGTTCGGGACCCCCTACCCGAGATCTGCCAGTTTTGACACCGACACTTAGGCTTTTGGCCTAAGTTGGTCTATGGCCACGGCTGGCCTGGCTGATATCCATAATAATAGTTGTTGGGGTCGTACTGTGATGTAGCAGCTATCACCTCCTGAGCTGCACTGTGGCGACGAGCGGCCTCCGCTCTCCTCTCGTACTCATTTGCCTCCTCTATGGTAATAGTATATCCTCCTCTTGCCTGATAATCAAAGAAAGTAGGAGCAGTGAGAGTAATATGGACAGCACGTCGTCTGTCAAAGATTAGTCAGTACTGGAGAGGTGATTCGTTCCTCTTGACAAAATGGTGGGAAACCATAGAATCAAAATCTAAATAAGCAGGAGGCAACTCCATGTCTCCTTCACGAACGTCTATCTCAAGAAATTTAGCTAAGCGGATTGCATAAATTCCTCCAAAGAAATCTCCATTATGTCTATTATGATGCAACCTATGAGCTACAATGGCTCCCATATGATAAGATTGGTCTCCTGACACAGCACTCCGGAGAATGCTAAGGTCAGGGACACACATGTGACATGCTTCATCCTTAGCATTTATGCACCTACCTATGAAGATAGCAAAATAATGTATAGCAGGAAAGTGAATGCTCCCTATGGTAGCTTGTGTCATATCTCTAGATTCCCCTACAGTTATACTAGCAAGAAAGTTTCTAAATTCAGATTTAGGGGGATCCCTAACACTACCCCATTGTGGAAGTTTGCAAGCAAAAGTGAAATCCTCTAGGTCCATGGTATAAGATTTGTCATAAAGATCAAACATGACTGAAGGAGAATTACGCGAATATGAATACTCAAACCTCCTCACCAAAGAGCTTGTGAGCTCATGATACTAGGGGCATTTGCCTGGCTCAAAGTCCTCAAGATAGGCATTACGCAAATATGCGTTAAATTCTTCTTTAATTCCCGCTCGATCCATAAAATTTTCAGAAGGCCACTCACAAGGACGCACTGGAGCGTCTCTTGGTGGCTCTTCGTCAGCATCACGCATTGCAAGCCTGGGTCCTTGCTTATTTGAAGAACCACCTTAGAACATTTTCCTAAGCATATTTCTTCCTCTGAAAAATTCTTAATTTTTTTAGTAACTTCAAAATTAAAATAAACCAAACTCAATAATATTGATAGAAACTACTCCTACAAGTGCCTAGAGCCTATATCATGCATCAAAACTACTTTTGACCATATAAATTTGACATGCAAGCTCAAGAACAGGGTCACCTAAGCAGCAAAAATTTGCAATGAATAAAGCACTAGAAAAAAACTAATTAGACCAATGGAGGAGTCACATACCAAGGAACAATCTCCCCAAGCAGTTTTGTGAGAGGTGCTTTGAGCAAGGAGATCGAAAATGGCAGCAAAACGAGCTTGGACTCGGGTTTGAGGTAGTTTTTCGTGTTTGGGGGAGGAAGATGAAGTGTGAGGCTGAAAGAATAAGTGGAGGAGGGCCACCATGGGCCCACGAGGCAGGGGGCGTGCCTTAGGGGGGTGGGCGCGCCCTCCACCCTCGTGGCAAGGTGGTTGGCCCCCCTGGTGTGTTCTTTGTTCCATAAATCCTCAAATATTCTATAAAAAATCATATTTAATTTTTAGGGCATTTGGAGAAATTTTATTTTTGAGGCATTTTTATATTGCACGGATAATCAGATAACAGACAGAAAATTATTTATTTTTAGTTTATTTCAGCTAAATAACAGAAAGTATAGAGAGGGTACAGAAGGTTGTGCTTCTAGTTTCATCCATCTCATGCTCGTCAAAAGGAATCCACTAACAAGGTTGATCAAGTCTTGTTAACAAACTCATTCCGATTAACATGAAACCGGAGAAATTTCGAATAACACTAGGTTACCTCAATGGGGATATGCACATCCCCAATAATAAGTATATCATATTTCTTCTTGACAGTAGGAAGAGGAAATTCAAAACCTCCAAATATAATCGATGGAATTTTTCCGATAGAATTAATACTATGAACTTGAGGTTGTTTCCTCGGAAAGTGTACCGTATGCTCATTACCATTAACATGAAAAGTGACATTGCCTTTGTTGCAATCAATAACAGCCCCTGCAGTATTAAGAAAAGGTCTTCCAAGAATAATAGACATACTATCGTCCTCGGGAATATCAAGAATAACAAAGTCCGTTAAAATAGTAACGTTTGCAACTACAATAGGCACATCCTCACAGATACCGACAGGTATAGTAGTTGATTTATCAGCCATTTGCAAAGATATTTCAGTAGGTGTCAACTTATTCAAGTCAAGTCTACGATATAAAGAGAGAGGCATAACACTAACACCGGCTCCAAGATCACATAAAGCAGTTTTAACATAGTTTCTTTTAATGGAGCATGGTGTAGTAGGTACTCCTGGATCTCCAAGTTTCTTTGGTATTCCACCCTTAAAAGTATAATTAGCAAGCATGGTGGAAATTTCAGCTTCCGGTATTTGTCTTTTATTTGTAATAATATCTTTCTTGTACTTAGCATAAGGATTTGTTTTGAGCATATCAGTCAATCGCATACGCAAAAAGATAGGTCTAATCATTTCAGCAAAGCGCTCAAAATCCTCATCATCCTTTTTCTTGGATGGTTTGGGAGGAAAAGGCATGGGTTTCTGAACCCAAGGCTCTCTTTCTTTACCATGTTTCCTAGCAACAAAGTCTTTCTTATCATAACGTTGATTCTTTGATTGTGGGTTATCAAGATCAACAGCAGGTTCAATTTCTACATCATTATCATTACTAGGTTGAGCATCATTATGAACATCACCATTAACATTTTCATTAGGTTTGTGTTCATTACCAGATTGTGTTTTAGCATCAGACATAGAGATATCATTTGGATTATCAGGTGGTTCAGCAATAGGTTCACTAGAAGTTTGCACAGTTCTATCATTTTTCTTTTTCTTCTTTTTAGAAGAACTAAATGCATCAATTTTATTTCTCTGAGAATCTTGTTCAATTCTCTTAGGGTGGCATTCAGGATACAAAGGTTCCTGAGTCATTCTACCAGTTCTAGTAGCCACCTTAACAGCATAATCATTTTTCTTACTTTTCATCTCATTGAGCAATTCCTTTTGAGCCTTAAGTACTTGTTCTACTTGAGTGGTAACCATAGAAGCATGTTTGCTAACAAGTTTAAATTCACCTCTAATATTAGCCATATAATCACCCAAGTATTTAATCATATCAGCATCTTGTTTTAATTGTCTACCAAAATAAGCATTGAAGTCTTCTTGCTTAAACATAAAATTATCAAACTCATCCAAGCATTGACTAGCAATTTTAGTAGGAGGGATTTCAGCTTTATCATATCTATAGAGAGAATTTACCTTTACTACCTGTGTCAGGTTATCGAGGTCTGGAGGCTCTTCAATAAATAAAGGATTAAGATCATATGTTTCTTCAATAGGCGGTAAATTAAGACCATGTATTTCTTCAATAGGAGGTAAATTCTTAACATCTTCAGCTTTAATACCTTTTTCTTTCATAGATTTCTTTGCCTCTTGCATATCTTCAGGACTGGGAAATAGAATACCTCTTTTCTTCGGAGTTGGTTTAGGAATAGGATCATTAATTGGAGCAGGAGCTGGCTCAGGAGGTGCCCAATTATTTTCATTTGTCAACATATTATTCAATAAGATTTCAGCTTCATCTGGTGTTCTTTCCCTGAAAAGAGAACCAACACAACTATCCAGGTAATCTCTGGAAGCATCAGTTAGTCCATTATAAAAGATATCAAGTATTTCATTTTTCTTAAGAGGATGATCAAGCAAAGCATTAAGTAACTTCAGAAGCCTCCCCCAAGCTTGTGGTAGACTCTCTTCTTTAATTTGCACAAAGTTGTATATTTCCTTTAAAGCAACTTGTTTCTTATGAGCAGGGAAATATTTAGCAGAGAAGTAATAGATCATATCCTGGGGACTACGCACACAACCAGGATCAAGAGAATTAAACCATATCTTAGTATCACCCTTTAATGAGAATGGAAATATTTTAAGGATATAAAAGTAGCAAGATCTCTCATCATTAGTGAACAGGGCGGCTATATCATTTAATTTAGTAAGATGTGCCACAACAGTTTCAGATTCATAGCCATGAAAAGGATCAGATTCAACCAAAGTAATTATATCTGGATCAACAAAGAATTCATAATCCTTATCAGCAACACAGATAGGTGAAGTAACAAAAGCAGGGTCAGGTCTCATCCTAGCATTTAGAGATTGCTTATTCCATTTAGCTAATAAGATTTTAAGTTCATATCTATCTCTGCAAGCTAAAATAGCTAAAGAAGCATCTTGATCAAATAAATAACCCTCAGGAACAACAAGTGATTCTTCATCATCACTTTCATCTTCATGACCAGATTCAATATTTTCAATCTCTCTAGCCCTAGCAAGTCGTTCCTCGAGAAAATCACTAAGTGCCATAGTAGTATCAGGCATAGAGGTAGTTTCATCATAAGTATCATGTATAGTAGAAGTAGCACCATCAATAACATGTGACATATCAGAACTAATAGCAGAAGTAGGTTTAGGTGTCACAAGCTTACTCATAACAGAAGGTGAATCAAGTGCAGAGCTAGATGGCAGTTCCTTACCTCCCCTCGTAGTTGAGGGATAGATCTTGGTTTTTGGATCTCTCAAGTTCTTCATAATGTCCAGCAGATATAAATCCCAAGTGACTCAAAGAATAGAGCTATGCTCCCCGGCAATGGCGCCAGAAATTAGTCTTGATAACCCACAAGTATAGGGGATTGCAACACCTTTCGAGGGTAGAGTATTCAACCCAAATTTATTGATTCGACACAAGGGGAGCCAAATAATATTCTCAAGTATTAGCAGCTGAGTTGGCAATTCAACCACACCTGGAAACTTAGTATCTGCAGCAAAGTGTTTAGTAGCAAAGTAATATGATAGTGATGGTAACGGTAACAAAAGAGTAATGAAAGCAAAGTAATGTTTTTGGTATTTTGTAGTGATTGTAACAATAGCAACGGGAAAGTAAATAAGCGTAAACCAGTATATGGAAAGCTCGTAGGCATTGGATCAATGTTGGATAATTATGCCAGATGTGGTTCATCATGTAACAGTCATAACATAGGGTGACATAGAACTAGCTCCAATTCGTCAATGCAATGTAGGCATGTATTCCGAATATAGTCATACGTGCTTACGGAAAAGAACTTGCATGGCATCTTTTGTCCTACCCTCCCGTGGCAGCAGGGTCCTTACGGAAACTAAGGGATATTAAGGCCTCCTTTTAATAGAGTACCGGAACAAAGCATTAACACATAGTGAATACATGAACTCCTCAAACTACGGTGATCACCGGTAAGTATCCTGATTATTGTCACTTCGGGGTTAACGGATCATAACACATAATAGGTGACTATAGACATGCAAGATAGGATCAAGAACTCTCATATATTGATGAAAACATAATAGGTTCAGATCTGAAATCATGGCACTCGGGCCCTAGTGACAATCATTAAGCATAGCAAAGTCATAGCAACATCAATCTCAGAACGTAGTGGATACTAGGGATCAAACCCTAACAAAAGTAACTCGATTCCATGGTGAATCTCATACAACCCATCACCGTCCAACAAGCCTACGATGGAATTACTCACGCACGGCGGTGAGCATCATGAAATTGGCAATGGAGGATGGTTGATGACGACGACGGCGACGAACCCCCCTCTCCGAAGCCCCGAACGGACTCCAGATCAGCCCTCCTGAGAGGTTTTAGGGCTTGGCGGCGGCTCCGTATCGTAAAACGCGATGATTTCTTCTCTCCTATTTCTTTCTCCCCAAAAGCAGTTATATAGAGTTGGAGTTGGACTCGGGGGGTCTCCAGGGGGCCCACGAGGTAGGGGGCGCGCCCTAGGGGGGGGGGGCTCCCCCCACCCTCGTGATAAGGGTGTGGCCCCCTGGTCTTCATCTTTGGCGAGGATTTTTTATTACGTGGAGTTTCAGGTCATTCCGAGAACTTTTGTTTTCTGCACATAAAACAACATCATGGCAATTCTGCTGAAAACTTCGTCAGTCCGGGTTAGTTCCATTCAAATCATACAAGTTAGAGTCCAAAACAAGGGCAAAAGTGTTTGGAAAAGTAGATATGACGGAGACGTATCATTGCTCGCCCCGTCTCCGCTTGTTGGCGCCCTGTTCTCTACCTCCGGAGTCTCCTTGTCACCGGTGCTTTCTGATAGAAGTGGGAGTATAGGGAATATTTAGTTAAAATAGGGTAATAGAAAAGTGTATTGGTAACTAGAAGTTATTAGGTAGGAATATAGTAAGAAAATGAATAACAATTGGTTGCTTAAATACTACACAATTCATTTGATATTTCTGGGTAAGTCAACATGCAGATACTTGAAAAGAAAACTTACTTCGGACAAAGTCTGGATAGATGATATCGTCGGGGAAGTTAATATATATCTCATGACCAGGCTCTTTTATGTGCAGTGCAATTTTAGTGCCGACTTTCCGTACATAGAACTTAGAAATTTGTTTCCAAAGGCCAGTGTCAAAATAGGAGTCACCATGTTCATCAAGTCTTACAGTAGCAACGATTGTAAATCCATGGTTTGTGTTCAGTATGACATCCCTGCAGTCTTGATTTATGTAAAGGGAAAGATTGTGCACTACAAATTTTGTTGCATAGCAAGGGACGCGCTTCAGAAAATGGTAGAATTGTTAAAGAAAATATGGTAACATGCAAATATGGGCCCAAATTGAAAGAACTATACAACAGTTGAAATCGAACGACAAAAATCTATAATTCAACATATAGGGTAAACATGATGTCATGGAAATATGAGAGTAATCGAAAGAACAATACATCATTAATTTGTCTAATATAGAAAGAAGAGGGAAAAATCCCCTTTGACGTATATGGTGCATGTGGCACCTTTTATCCAAATGTAGCAATATTTAGTATATGTTCAGGAAAGTAGGCCATGCCAACCGATTTAGGGTGAGATTGAACATACCGCACGTATCCTCAAGTCATATGGTATGGTGAGATGGAACTCCATGAATGTCTAGCGGAGGCCGCAAAGTCCTGATGTGTTCGCGCACTGTACACTCTATGAATGAAAGAAAACCCTCAAATCAGCTCGAATAAAAATGAATTCACGGTGATTTCGACCGGGTGATTAAAGGAGGCAGATGAACTGGGATAAGAGATGAGATAATATATCATTAAATTAGTTACCTTGTTGTCCATGGGAAAGAACCCTTAGTACGGTGTATTCCCCAACCGAGCGGAGCTGGGTCGACCGCAACCAGCATCGAGAAAGTCGATGGCGATAGGCGGTGGCAAGCGGAAGCGCAAGTGGTGATAGGCGGCGGCAACCAGGCGTTCATCTAAGTGGTTGCCGCCACGATAGGCGGTGCCATGCATAGACGCGGAGGAGCTTGTGCAGGTGTGAATGGGGATCGGAGGTGGTGGCGGGCGGGGTGAGGGTTTTTGTGATGTGGGGATGGTCAGGGTTTTCTTTTTTCTTTTTTGAATTGGGTGGTGAGGGTTTTTTGTCCCACAAAGAATTTCGGAGGCAACGGTTTGCTAGAGCCAACCGTGTGTGATTGGCGCAACAGGAAAAATGAAAGTCACTGCACATGGTTCCAATTTTGGGAACCGTGTGTGATTGACGTACTACCTCCGTCCTGGTTTATTGGCCCCCTTTGTAATTTGTACCAAATTTTGACCAAATATTTAACTAAGAAATTTATATGCATGTCACCAAAAAATATATCACTAAACACTATGTTCAAATACGCATCCAATGATATAATTTTTGCTGACCTGCACTAACATTTTGTCAGTTAAATCTTTGGTCAAAATTTAACACAAATTACAAAGGGGACCAATAAACCAGGACGGAGGTAGATTCCATCAACCAAACTGATTGCATCCATATCCCGCAGTTAGACATAAGTAAACATAGATTAAACATACCCAGACATAGATAATAAGCGTACACAAGCATAGTTCAACCGTCATTAAGCATACTCAAGCATACATAGTTCGATCCCACATCTCATCTCATCTGCCGGCACGATCCTGAAGCTTCTCCAGGTACTCGGCGTACACGCCGTGCGCCACCCTGCGAGAATACTTCTGCTTGAAGGAGCCAACGACCCGTCCTCTTGCATGCGCCAGAACACTTTGATACGCGTCATGAAGCTTGTGGTTACAAAATGGGCAGCGATAGCCACTGTTCGAGGTCCTAATATGCCTATTATGCATTTCTGCATAAAGCTCCCTCGGGATTTGCTTCTTGTACCTCCTCTGGCCATCTTCATCTGTCACATCCTAGTTAGCCATGCATTAGAGTGTTGCATCATGTTTACTCTTTCATCAGAAACCTGAAATGGGGATGACAGAACCCCCAGTCCCCTCTGAAACCAACTAGGGTTTACTAAAAACTTTTTCAATGAACCTGAAATGCCCTTCTAAAATGCCCATCATTTTTGTCTTGGTTCAGAACCTCTGCCAAAAGTGGTGCACATTTTCCTAGGCCATCCTAGGGTTTTTGAATTAAATCATAAGTATTTGAATTTGGGCATTTAAAATTATATAAAATAATTAAATGCTCAAATAACTCCAAACCAAAATGTTTCATGTTGGAAATAATCCAACTATGGACCAGGAGTAGTTTGGTGATTTTTGGAGTTGCCCAAGTATTTTATTTAATTCAACAAAGTGGCAGAAGTATTAATAAAAACAGAAAACAGAAAGAAATGGGGAAAGGCTTACCTGTCGCCCAACACCGGCCCACCTGCCGGCCTAGCCCAGCACCGCGCCAGCGAGCTGCTTGCCGGCCAGGCAGGCAGGCAGGTGCTCGACGGCGAGCACCGCATGGGTGCCACGCACCTGCTCGCCGCCTCGCCGCCTCCCTCGCCCGGCTAACGCCGTGAATCGGCTTCCCTCTCTCCCCCGAACCTCCCAGACACCCCCTCTCCTCTCCAGCTCCTCTCCCTCGCTCTCCCACGCCATGGCCGACGCCATCGCCGCCACCCCCTCGCCGTAGCCACGCCCTCCGTCAACCCCACGCCGTGCCGCCGTGTCCAGGAGCTCCGCCACCGTCCACTTCATCGAGCTAGCCGAGCCCCGTGTGCTCGTGCGGCCCGAGACCACCGCACCGACCTCGCCCGAGCTCGCCGTCGCCGGAGATCCCCTTTAACGCCGTCGCCGCCTCAGCTCGTCCCCGACCCCGCCGGTGGCCTCTACGGGAGCGCTGTGAGCCTAGCTACCCCTCCGACCCTCCCTCTCTCTTTCCCGAGCCATGTAGCCACCGCACGAAGCTCACACGCACGCACCGCCGTGGATCTCGTCGCCGACGTGCTCCCGGCCATCCTCCGGCCAACCCGCGGTGTCCAACGCACTCACCACGCTGCGTTAGGCCCAACCGTGCACGTCCCGCACCTCCCCGCACACCCTAGCGTCAAGTTCGTCTTCGGCCGAACCCCGGTGGCCGCCAAAGTCGTCGCCGGCGCCAGCTCCGGCCACCCCGACCCCAACGGACTCCACCAAGAGCTGCGGCTCGACCTCAGCTCCTCTTCGGTGGCCTCCGCGGCTCGTTTGGTTGCCGGAACGGCAAAAATCACTTCCGCCGCCGCGTCGGGCTCGCCGGCGGCTAAACGCCGGTGCAGCCGACCCGGGTTTGACCACGGGTGGGCCCTGGTTGACTCCCCTGAGTCAGTGACAGGTGGGGCCCAGCCCTGTTAATTAAACAGGTTTAGTTTTAATTAAACTTTAATTAATCTAATCACTCTGACATGCGGGACCCACTGTCAGGTTTGACCCGGACGTGTTCCGTTGACCTGCTGGCGTCACACTGACGTCAGGCTGACGCAATAATTGATTTTCTGGAATTATTCTAATATAGGAAATTCCAGAATATAATTTAAACTTCAAAAATTCATAACTTTTATTCTGTAACTCCAAATCAGACAAATTATATATGAAAAATGATCAGAAAAATCCAATCTATCCATCTGTACTATTTTCATGCATGATTAAACAAGTTAACCTGATGTTTAATGCAGAACAAGGAAAAGCACTTTAAAAGGCCATGTTTGAGTTTGAAATTTGAATCTTTGATTCAAATTGGTTCAAACCCTTCTGATTTTAGTTGCATTAGCCCAACACACTCATATTGCCATGTTTCATGCATGCATCATATTGTTGCACATTGTTTGGTGATGGTTGTGTATCGGTGTCCTTTGCGTCAGGTTCTGCCTCCGAGGAGTATCGTGATTACCCTAACGAAGAACCATATCAGTGCATCGAGCCAACAGGCAAGCAACCAACCATTTGATCATATCGATACAATCCCATGTTCTCGCTCCTGCTCTCTTTTACTGCATTAAGACAACACGTTTCAAACTGCTGTGTGCTACGATAGTTGAACCCACTTCCTCTGCATGACCTGTCATTGCCACAGTAACTAGATGAAACCCACTAGCATGTGTAGGAGTTGATTGAGCCATATGTATGTGTTGTTCCTACCTTGCTATGCCTGCTATGCTTAGAGTCGTGTCAGGTCTGGTTCATCTGGGTGATGGGCTAGAGTGAAATGAGTATGTCGGTAATGGGAGTGGTGTGGTGAACACGATTTGGTAAAGGTATCGATGAGAGGCCATGTAGGAGTACATGGTGGGTTGTTTCATTGAAGCCGACATTAAGCACTGAGATCTGTATGTGTGATTTAAGATTCAGCTACTACCATGCATTGGGCCCGAAACCAATGGACCCTCTCGACTTCTTATTCACCCTAGTTCTCTGTCCAGGAGTTGCAAGTAGTTTCTGGTGTTTGTAGTATACTGGAGGCCGTGGACAGCGCTGACCGTAGGGGTGGGCTATATGCGGTAGGTACGTGGCACGGTGTACCGAATACCCGTTAGGTATCTCGGGAACCCTGTTCACATCGTTTGGGGCTGTGAGCGATACCTCGGCCGGATCTCCTCATGGATGGAACCCGAATAGGCGATAAACCTGGACTAGAGACTTAGGTGATTAGGTAGGTTGTGGCCGACACCCACGTTGGGCTTCCGCTTGAAGGTTGCCGAGTACATGTCGTGTAAACGACGGTAAGAGGTGATAGCGTGTATGAAGAAGTACACCCCTGCAGGGTTAACATGATCTATTCGAATAGCCGCGTCCGCGGTAAAGGACTACTTGGTTGCCTATACAGTTCATAGACAAGTAAATGGAAACTACTAAAAGCCTCAAGATAAGTGTGAGTGCCGAGGATGGCTCTTCCGTAGGAAGACGGAGGTGGATCCTCGGTAGTGTATTGAAGTGGTGATTAGTGGACTCGTGTGCGCAAAACCATTTCAATTTGGAGTCTCGTAGGTTAGCCTAGCCAAGAGTCAAAGCTGGCTTGCTGCAACAACTCCACCAACCCTTCTTGATAATATGCATGTATGTAGGATCTGATGTAAGACTTGCTGAGTACCTTTGTACTCATGTTGCTATAATTTACATTTTTACAGAAGACGCTGCAACCCCTTCTGATGGGTTCTACGTAGACGTTGACATCAATGAGTAGGCTAAAGGCCCAGGTGGTGATCCTGAGCTTGTGAAGGACCACGTAGTATAGCTAGGCTTTCCAAGCCTCTTTTATTTCACTAGTTGTCTGTACTCAGACAAGTTACTTCCGCTGCTGGTTTGTATGACTGTATGACTTGAATGCTGGGTCGCGAGACCCGTACCTTTGTGTATGTTATGTATGGCTCTCTGAGCCTTAAATAAAGTACTTGTGTCGTAGAGTCATGTTGTGATGCCTTGTTGTATTTGCACATATCGAGCATATTGTGTGTATGATTGAAATGCTTGGTATGTGTGGGATCTGACTATCTAGTTGTTTATCTTTAGTAGCCTCTCTTACCAGGAAATGTCTCCTAGTGTTACCGCTGAGCCATGGTAGCTTGCTACTGCTCTGGAACACTTAGGCTGGCCGGCATGTGTCCTTCTTCGTTCCGGTGTCTGTCCCTTCGGGGAAATGTCACGCATTGAGTACCGGAGTCCTGTTAGCCCGCTACAGCCCGGTTTACCGGAGTCCTGCTAGCCCAGTGCTACAGCCCGGACCCAATTGTTGATGACCGACACGTTCGTTGCTGGGTCATGGATGCCTGTCCCTGTAAGTCTGTGCCACTTTGGGTTTACGACTAGTCATGTCAGCCCGGGCTCTTTATCATATGGATGCTAGCGACACTATCATATACGTGAGCCAAAAGGCGCAAACGGTCCCGGGCAAAGGTAAGGCGACACCCGTGGGGATACCGTGCGTGAGGCCGCAAAGTGATATGAGGTGTTACCGGCTAGATCGATGTGACATCGAGTCGGGGTCCTGACATCATCCCCGCTGTCCACATCGTCAGACAACACCTATATAAATAGTAAAAAAAAGGTGGCGTCAAATTAATGTTTACAAACTAATCTCTAGCGAACATTTGTCAGTTGCCAAAATTTGGCATCAAATTCAATGTTTACATGTCATGAAGTAGGATTAGGTATTTATGGCTATTTTTTTATAGATATCCAAAGATTATGGTTTGATTTTTAAGCACAGTTGTCTATGTACAGACCCATCTTGAAGAAAATAATGGCAGAAACATATATGTAGGTCATTCAAAATCAATTGTCAAGTCCTGGCTAGGAATTATTAGCACGAACACTAACCCTACTCGGATTACTAGCAAAAATCATTTGCACAGATGAAACAACTAATCACTTATCACTTGTACAATTCAAACAATCAATACACTACACGGATCTAACGAAACTTGCTCAGATTTCATGGATTGGGAGAACATAACCATATGATTTCTATTCCAAAAAGGGGGAGGCGGGAGTAACCATAGAAATCCCAGGATCTATTTGACACATAAATGGGTATAGATGACTAACCACTTGTCCGTCGCCAGAGTGGTCGTCGGAGTCGTCGCCGGTATCGTCGCCTGAGTCTTCACCAGAGTCGGTGTGGAACTCCGCCCCTGGCTGTGGAAGCTCGACGCCGTCGACAAGGTCAGGGTGCAGAGATACCTCATCGGCGGGGATGGCAACCTCTGTCTCCATCTCCATGCCGTGCTTCGGTGCTTCAGCAACCCCAGCGTCGCCACTCCCTCCGATGGGGCGCTTCGGCGGCATCCTCATACACTGACAGATTTGAGGACTGAGAGCGGCATCGAGGATGCACGCGGAGTGAGAGGATTGTGTGGGTGGCGAGTATGGGGGGTGTGGCTGCTCAGGCGCACCATTAATATGGAGTAGTGGGAGGGAGGCTGGCGGCGGTCAAACTGCTGGCTCGCCTCCCGTTAAGCCTGCGCGCCGGACTGCTGGCATGCCTATCGTCATTTCAACAGCTACTCGCACACCTCCCGATGACACTGCTTAGCAAGCACGCCTCCGTCAATTGACACACCTGCACGCACGCCTCCTAGTCTGCCTATGTGGCGGACTGCTCTCATGCGTCCCGTCAACTCACGCCTACTCGCAAGGCACACGGGTCGTGTGGCTGTGACGCCCCGAGACCGTTGCGCTTGGTGTCTTCCAGTTATGCGCCGTCGTTGCCATGTCATTCGCTTGCATGTTGCATCTTGCCATGTCATCATGTGCATCACATCATCATGTTTTCAAAACTTGCATTCGTCCAGGTCTCCTGGTTCCTTCTGTTGTCAGTTCTGAGCCCAGACACACTTGCACGCACCCGCGGTACGTCCGAAATATTATTTTATAAGTGGCCAGAAAATGTTCTCGAAATGGGTTGAAAGTTGGCATGCGGTGTTGTTATGTTGTCAGTAGCTTGCCTGCCAAGTTGCGTCGCATTCGGAGTCCGTTTGATGCCCCAACGGTTAACTATAGCGGCATTATAGTCGGTCAAAAGTCGGACATTTTCGGTCTCCGGAAACGGTTGCCGGGCTGCCCTATTTTCTCTCCTCTCAGCCCACACCCTCCTACACAGCCCACCTAGTTCCCTCCTCTGTCCGGAGCCGTCCGATGATGATCGAACGGTCCGAAAACAGATGAAACCCCCTCCTCTAGCCCTCCTTTTCCTATTTAAACACCCCCTAGTCCATTTTGGGCATTCCTAGTCTAACCCTAACACCCTAGCCCTCCTTCCTCGGATCCGGTGCCGCCACCTCGAAATCTGCGTCCAGCCGCTGCTCCGCCGCCACTTGTTGCCTCCCGCAGGCCAGCACCGCCGCCAACCTCGCCCTCCACCTCTCCCTGCTTGCCACGTCGTCCCCAAGCCTCCACCCGCACCGCAGGCCCGCCGGGCTGATCTGAAGACCGCTCGGGCCCGGAACCGCGCCGCCGCCCACAGCGCAGGAGTGCTCGCCCCGCACCCGTGCGCCTCCCGCCTCGATCTCGTTGGATCGGGACTCCGCTGCCAGCAGGGCTCCACCTCTCTAGCGTCGCCCGCGTCCTCCCGCTTCGCCGCCTCCTCGCCGGAGTTTCCCCGCGTGCGCCTGCCTCCTCCGCCTAGAGCCTCTCCGTCGGCGGCCTCGTCTGCTCGCCATTGCGCCGACCCTCGCTGCCTTGTTTCACCTCCGTCGCCGCCCGCTTGGCACTAGAGCATGCCGCCCGGGCCGGATCCGGTGCCCCGACGACCGGAGCTGCTCATCCCAGCCACCTCCTTATCGGATCCGGTGGCTCCCCGCGACGCCACCGCGCCGGAGGTCTCGCCGTTGCCATGGCCGCGCCCATCCTCCGTCGTTGCCTGCTCGCGTTGACCGCGTCCGCGTGGGCAGCATCCCCGCGGTCCAGATCCAGCGCCCGCGTGGGCCACAGGCAGGCCGACCCAACCGTTGCCTCAGTCGGCCTCCTCTGCTCCCAATTGGGCCGAGCCCATGGGTGAGAAGCCCCTCCAGTTCCCCTGTTCCTATCGGGCCTGCCAGTTTCGGCATGTGATGTTTTTTTCCTACCAGGACAAATTTACGAATTATCCAGAGAGTGCCTGTTTTGCAGAAAACCCCCTAGTCATCATGCATACTAAAACTCATCATCCGTGCATCATATGTAAAAACTTCATATATGAAAATTGACTAGAATTTCATCTAGTTTCATAATATGCCACTTTCATCTATGTTTGAAATGTTAAAAATGCTATTTGCTTTAATTTGCTTAAATGCCATGCTAAAATGCTTTATTTCATAACTAAAAAACCATAGCTCCAAATCTAATAAACTTTATATGTAAATGGGGTAGAATAATTCCTAGTTTAATATGGTGCACTCATCTTGCATGTTTAACAACTCTAAAATATGGCTTAGGCAAGAACAGTACCAAACTCATAATATGCATATGAGGATTTTTCCGGACTTGTTGCTTGTTGTTCCGGCCTCATTTAAACTTGCCTAGATAAGTAGTTTTATTATGCTTCACCCCTTGCCATGCTAACCAACATTTAATATTGTTGAGTACTTAAATAGGAGAGAACTAAATAATTGTTGTGGTGTTTCGTCAATATGCAACTCGTTGCATATTGAGCTCCACTTAACTTGTAGTGTTGTTTGTTGCACTTTCCCTTGCCATGCCTCTCTAAACCGGACATGCATCATACTTGATTGTGCATCATGCCATGTTTATGTGATGGTTGTTTACCATGTTGTTTGCTTCTTTCCGGTGTTGCTTCTTCTTGTTAGTTCCGGTAACGTCGTGTTTGTGAGGATTCATTCGAATACGTTCGTTTGTCTTCTTCATGGACTCGTTCATCTTCCTTACAGGATCTCAGGCAAGATGACCATACCCTCGAAATCACTTCTATCTTTGCTTGCTAGTTGTTCGCTCTATCGCTATGTTGCGCTACCTACCACTTGTTATATCATGCCTCCCATATTGCCATGTCCAGCCTCTAACCCACCTTCCTAGCAAACCGTTGCTTGGCTATGTTACCGCTTTTGCTGAGCCCATCTTATAGCGTTGTTAGTTGCAGGTGAAGTTGAAGTTTGTTCCATGTTGGAACATGGATATGTTGGGATATCACAATATATCTTATTTAATTAATGCATCTATATACTTGGTAAAGGGTGGAAGGCTCGGCCTTATGCCTGGTGTTTTGTTCCACTCTTGCCGCCCTAGTTTCCGTCATACCGGTGTTATGTTCCTTGATTTTGCGTTCCTTACGCGGTTGGGTGTTATGGGAACCCCTTAAAAGTTCGCTTTGAATAAAACTCCTCCAGCAAGGCCCAACCTTGGTTTTACATTTGCCTAACAACCTAAGCCTTTTTCCCTTGGGTTTCCGGAGCCCGAGGGTCATCTTTATTTTAACCCCCCTGGGCCAGTGCTCCTCTGAGTGTTGGTCCAAACTGGGCGATGTCCGGCGCCCCCTGGGCAACCAGGGTCTATGCCAACCCGACATCTTGCCAATCTGGTGTGCCCTGAGAACGAGATACGTGCGACTCCTATCGGGATTTGTCGGCACATCGGGCGGCTTTGCCGGTCTTGTTTTACCATTGTCGAAATGTCTTGTAACCGGGATTCCGAGACTGATCGGGTCTTTCCGGGAGAAGGAATATCCTTCGTTGGCCGTGAGAGCTTGTGATGGGCTAAGTTGGGACACCCCTGTAGGGTATAAACTTTCGAGAGGCATGCCCACGGTTATGTGGCAGATGGGAAATTGTTAATATCTGGTTGTAGATAACTTGACACTTGACTTAACTAAAATGCATCAACCGCGTGTCTAGCCGTGATGGTCTCTTTTCGACGGAGTCCGGGAAGCGAACACGGTTTCTTGTGTTATGGTTGAACGTAAGTAGTTTCAGGATCACTTCTTGATCACTACTAGCTTCACGACCATTGCGTTGCTTCTCTTCTCGCTCTTATTTGCGTATGTTAGCCACCATATTTTCTTAGTGCTTGCCGCAGCTCCACTTCATTACCTTATCCTACCCATGTAACATCCCAAATTTTCAATTTGGAATGTTATACACTAGATCATCATTGCATATCATATTTATTGCATTTTGGTTGATCCTAGAAATTTTTCGCAACTCAAGGACCCTCGGAGAGAGTTGGGGATTTTGTTATTTTCATATTTGAGTTGTCTCAAATTTTGAAAATAGGATCATTTGATTTTATTCATTTTATCTTCAATTATTTCTATTTCAAAAATATGAGAGAGGGAATAAAAAGACTTTCCCAAAATAAAGAAATATTGAGGATTTAATAGAAAAATCAAATAAGATTTTATTTGGTTTTATTTGCTATTTTATTTGAATTTAGGAAAAATGCACGTTTTTCAAAATTGCATTTAAGCCCAAAATAAATGTTCATCCTGTGCGGCTTGATTTTAGAAGCCGGGGAAAATTTATCTCGGGATTTTCGGAGTCCATTTAGTAGTCCTTTTGTTTTTTTCCAAGCGTAAGTTTTTTTAAAAAAACGTCCGAACCGACCTACGGGCCGTGCTAGGCCCGGACTCCCCCGGACCCAGCCTTTATAAGCCACCGGCCCACCTCGGGCCGAAACCCTAGCTGTCCCGCCTCGAACCCCGCGCCCGCCGCCGCCGCCGCGCCCGATGCCGCTGCTCGCGCCCGCCGCCGCCGACGCCGCCGCCTCGCCGGAGCCGCCGCCGCCGTCCCGCCTCCGGTTTTCCCAGAAAAACCGTTCGGTTTTCATCGGTTTTTTTGTTTTGTTTCGTTTTTTTCTTTAGATCAGTTTTTTTCCCAGTTTAGGCTAATTAGCGAGCGTTCACTCGTTCGTTCGTTTTAACGAACGCGTTCTTTGTTTAGATTCAGTTAACGAACGTTCGTTCGTTACACTATTCGTCATTTCTCTTTTTCTCGGATTAAATCCATGATTTTCCGATCGCGATTTCTGATTCGATTTTCGTTTTAGTTTATATTTTCGCTCGTTTATCGGAATCAGGCGATTCAAGCGCCTGGAGTTTCGTCTCGAAACCCTCTTTCCGTTGAACCAACTTAAACAAGTTTTTGCTTCTGTAAAAATTGCCTTAGATCCAGAATAGTAAACGAAGCCTGTTTCTTTTGCCGTTTGTCTTTCGTTGCTTCGTTCGATTCGATTCTTTTTGCCAACCGGAGTTCTTAAGTTCAACTTTCTGGTTAAATCTCTTATTTGAGTTTTACCTGTGCATTAGTTGAGTACTTATTGTGTGCTTGTTTGTTTGCGATAGAGTACCCAGTGTGCGCCGCTTGTTACTTCGAATCGCTAGGTTTCCCGGATCGTCAACAAGGCAAGTAACACTTTGATCATACCTCCTACTACCCAGTTTTATTGTATTAGATCAATCCTTACACCTTGCATGATTAGGATCTAATTAAATTGTGGGTTTGGGAAGTAGTTGAGGTAGTACCTATTACCTGTCTAATTATCAAACCTTTGGGAGTTACTTCTACGTTTGCTTATTATTGCTATGCTATGCTAGTAGACGTGGATTGGGTGAGTGTATCCATGACAGGTTTACTTAAGGTGGCAACCTAAACACACATCTGGGTGGATTGAGGCACCTGGGTATTCCAGGATTGCCTGTTTTCTTTTGGACCGCCACCCAGGCTCAAAGGGATCATGAGATTATTCATGCTAGAAACTTCTGTGTGCAGCCACAAGCTATTATGGGCTCTAGCATAGTTGACTAAGTCGTGTGAACTCTTATAGTGGTAGACTAGAAGATGTAGGGGATGTAGGTGGTACGGTCTACCCATCGTAAGGTGCTAGCGCTTCTGAAAGACTATGTCTCGGTCATCCGTTTCTCAAACACCGTGTAGTGCGAGAAACCAAACGGAGGCGATCGAGTCTTGTGGGGAAAAGTGCGCAAACCTCTGCAGAGTGTATAAACTAATCATGGTTAGCCGTGTCCCCGGTTATTGAAATCTTGAGTATCTAGTACCTGGATTATCATATGAATCTCAACATGTTACTCTAAAGATTAATTTTGTTGGGTTTGTTTAATGATGATGTTTAATTGGGATTGAGAATGCTGTCAACCATTCTCAATGTTTAACAACCACCATAATAGTTAAATAAGTTTATTCCTTTGCAGTAAAAATTGGCTTTATGCAAAACTGTAACCATAGAGCTTTCCACCAGCCAAATATGCATATAGTATAGCTGTTTCATTCCATTATTCTTTATGTGTTACATTGTCAGCATATTGCATGTGCTGACCCATTTTCGGGCTGCAACGTTAATGTTGCAGACTTTTCAGACGACGATTAAGGAGTTTTAGGTCGTGGTTCTATACTCAGTGATGCCGTTGGAGTTGATGGACTCACTAACTTCCAAGCCTTCCGCTGTTATCGTTATTAGATGGCCTTAAGCCATTTTTATTGCAATAAGTTATCTTTGGAGACATTCAATGTAATAAGTGTGTGATTGCTACTCTGCTATAAATCCTTCAAGTACTGTGTGGTGTCAGCATTACTGATCCAGGGATGACACCGGAGCACAAAGATTGGACCGTTTGAGGTCTGGTCGCTACAAGATGGTATCAGAGCACACGCTGACTATAGGACACGGCCACTAAGCTAAATACCTAGATCACTACTCACTCTCTTCTCTTCTGACCTCTCATCTTTTCTACTCTTTTAGGATGGCGGATGCAAGGAACAAGTTCACTCAACCGGATGAAGATACACCCTTTGGATGTCACTTGAAGGAAGTCACTAGATACCTGAACATAGGAGTACCAAGCTTCACCGGAACCTACAACGCCACCTTACCTGAAGAAGAGCGCTGGATGATTCAAGTTCAAGTTCCAGGAAGGACGTTCATGCCAGTTACTAAGCCCATAGAGTTTTCTTTCGATGCACCAACCTGGAGTCTAGGAAAGAGCATGGCAGCTCACATCGCCATGGGACGCATTGGAGAAGTCTACCGCAATGATCTCAAGGATACTATCTACCAGATTTGTGGGCGCCGAGATGAGCACTGGGAGATGATCAGCACCAGAAAGGATAGATGAATTGCAGCTTTTATCCAGGAGTTAAACCAGCACATTCAACGTCAGGAGAACCAGATGTGTGCCGACATGATAGACCTGAAGAAGGCAAAGACAAGAATCAAGGAACTGGAGGAAGAACTCAATGCTACACGTGAAGATTTTGAAGAAGAAATTGAAGTATTAGTGGAAAAGAATGACTATCTGATCAAGAAGATTGGAATATTTATGGGAGGCCCTACATCGGTAGAAGAAGACGAAGAACCCAAGGAGATTCGCCCGGAAGACTACATCATCATAGACGACACCGACTCGGATCCGGATGATAGCGATGATGACTATGTTGATGAAGCTGGAGCAGATATCATGGAGTCTGCAACCGAAGAATATTTCTAGTAGACCACCCCAACAGTAGTAGTAGTCCACCATATAAATATAGTAGCCCGAGCACTTTTGCGATAGTTAGATCAATTGTATGCCCTTGTTTGATTGATTGAATGAAGTGAATTGTTTGCTTTTGCCTCATGTGCATATGGGTAGTGTTTTCTCTTTAGGCCCCCTCTATTCTTAAATCTCATCCTTTTCTAAACCCTCAGATGCCTCCGAGACGTGACCCCGGATTTACCTTCCCACCGGAGCTCACTCAGTTGATCCAGCAGCAGAACACATTGATGCAGTTACTAGTCAAGAATCAGAACCAGGGGAACAACAACAACAACAACCCACCACCACCACCACCTGTTGATCACTTAGCCCGTTTTCTTAGGCTGAATCCGCCGGTGTTTTCCAGTAGCACCGAGCCGATAGTAGCAGATGATTGGCTCCACAAGACAGCTAGAGAGTTGACCACAACAGGATGCACTGATGCGGAGACGGTGAAGTTTGCCGCACATCAGCTTGAAGGACCCACATCATCATGGTGGGAGAATTTAACAGCCACTTTACATGTCGATACTATCACATGGGACCAGTTTCAGCAGGCTTTTCGTACTGCCCATGTTTCAGCAGGAGCTATGGCCATGAAGAAGCGAGAGTTTCCCAACTTGCACCAAGGAGGACGGACAGTTGGCCAGTATGTGGAGGACTTTAGTAAGCTAGCATGTTATGCCCCAGATGACGTTGCTACGGATGCAGCTAAGCAGGAGAAGTTTCTGGAAGGACTGAATGATGAGTTGAGCATGCAGTTGATGGTAGCAACCTTCAACAACTACCAGGAGTTGGTAGATCGTGCTCTTATGATTGAAGGGAAGCAGCAGCAAACTGAGAATCGCAAGAGGAAGTATGCACAAGGAAAGTGCAATTCAGGAGCTCAGCAGAAGCCACGATTTACCCCTAGGCCGGGAGGACATTTTCAGGATACCCATGGAGGAGGTAGTTCGCACAATCACAATGGCCCCAAGAATGGTAATGGGAATGGAGGAAGCAACGGCCAGAACCGCACCAACCCATCAACCCCAGCCAAGAAAGACCTAAGCCAAGTCACTTGCTTTAAGTGCCAGAAGACCGGACATTATGCCAATGAATGTCCTGAATCCCAGAATGGAAATGGCAATGGAAGCTCTGGGAAGAAGCCGAACCCTTTCAACAGGGGACAGGTGAACCACGTTAACGTGGAGGAGGTTGAAGAGTAGCTGGATGCAGTAATCGCTAAGTTTTTGGTTAAGTCATTTACTGCACTCGTTCTTTTCGATACTGGTGCATCACATTCATACATATCAAGGGGATTTGTGGATAAGTATAAACTGCCAACCCAAGCCCTTAGGTCACCCATGTTAGTAACCTCGCCTGGAGCAGAACATATGGCTAGTCTATGGTGTGATCGGTTACCATTAAGGATTGGTAACTATGTTTTTCCCTCGGACCTAATAGTATTGGAATCCCAAGGATTGGATGTGATATTAGGCATGGATTGGTTATCAAAGTATGAAGGAAATATTAAATGTGCCAGTAAGTCAATTTCACTTACCACCCCAGAAGGGAGAAGAATCAAGTATGTATCCTGACATGTGCCAAAGAGGACTCAAGTAAATTGTTTAACCGGAGTAGTGCAGGAGGAAGTACCAGTAGTGAAGGATTTCCCCGAAGTATTTCCAGAAGAGTTGCCAGGCATGCCACCGGATAGAGATATTGAGTTTTTGATTGAGCTTTTTCCAAGCATAGGGCCAATATCAAAGATACCATATAGGATGCCTGCAAAGGATTTGGTGGAAATTAAGAAGCAGATTAAGGAGTTACTGGATAAAGGATATATTCGCCCAAGTTCATCGCCTTGGGGATCGCCAGTACTTCTAGTGGAGAAGAAGGATGGATCGTTAAGGATGGTTGTCGATTATCGAGGATTGAATGAAGTAACCATCAAAAACAAGTACCCCCTACCGATGATCAATGATCTGTTTGATCGATTGCAAGGAGCTAAGGTATTTTCCAAGATCGATCTGCGATCAGGATAGCACCAGTTGAAGATTCGGGAACAGGATATACCCAAGACGGCTTTTACCACCAGGTATGGGCTGTACGAGTATACCGTTATGTCATTTGGTCTGACTAACACACCTGCATATTTTATGAACATGATGAACAAGGTGTTTATGGAGTTCTTGGATAAGTTCATCGTAGTGTTCATTGATGATATCCTGGTTTACTCAAAGAATGAAGAGGAGCATAAGGAGCATTTGCGTTTGGTTCTTGGAAAGCTCAGAGAACATCAATTATATGCCAAATTTAGCAAATGTGAGTTTTGGTTGAAGGAAGTTGGATTTCTCGGACACGTTATATCCGGAGAAGGTATAGCAATAGATCCCACTAAAGTTGATACCGTGACCAAGTGGGAAGCACCAACCACCGTGGGAGAGATCCGGAGTTTTCTTGGACTCGCAGGATACTACCGGAGGTTTATTGAGAATTTATCAAAGATTGCGAAGCCTATGACTGAGTTGTTGAAGAAGGAATACCAAGTTCATATGGACAGAGAAATGTGAGGCTAGTTTTCAGGAGTTCAAGAAATGTTTGGTTACCTCACCCATGTTGATTTTACCGGACCAAACCAAGGATTATGAGGTGTATTGCGACGCTTCACGACGAGGACTTCAAGCAGTGCTTATGCAGGAAGGCAGAGTTGTTTCATATGCCTCACGACAGCTTAAGCCTCATGAGTTGAATTATGCCATGCATGATTTGGAGTTAGCAGCCATAGTGCATGCATTGAAGACTTGGAGACATTTTCTGATTGGAAACCATTGCGAGGTGTACACGGATCACAAGAGTTTGAAGTATATTTTTCACACAGAAGGAGTTGAACCTCAGAAAAAGGAGATGGTTGGAGCTCATCAAAGATTATGATATGAAATTGCATTATCACCCCGGAAAGGCTAACGTAGTAGCTGACGCATTAAGCCGTAAGAGCCATGTCAACACCCTAATGACGGGAGATTTACCAGGGGAGTTAGCCGAAAATCTTCGAGAGCTATGTTTGGAAATAGTTCCAAGAGGCTATGTAGCAGCATTGGAGATTCAGTCTACTTTAATGGATAAGATCAGAGAAGCTCAAAGGACTGACAAGGAAATTGCTTCCATTAAGGAGAAAATGAACAAAGGAAAAGCTAAGGGATTTCGTGAGGATGAGCACGATACCTTATGGTTTGAAGACAGTGTCTATGTACCAAATGATCCGGAGATTAGGAAGCTAATTCTGCAAGAGGCCCATGACTCACTATACTCGATTCACCCATGAAATTCCAAGATGTATTTGGATTTGAAGGATATTTTCTGGTGGACCGGAATGAAGAAGGATATTGCGGAATATGTAGCAGTTTGTGATGTATGTCAGAGAGTGAAGGCAGAGCATCAGAAGCCAGCAGGATTGCTACAACCATTGCCGATACCCGAATGGAAGTGGGATAAGCTAGGCATGGATTTCATCACAGGATTGCCCGGAACACGTTCAGGCTATGACTCGATATGGGTTGTAGTCGATCGTTTGACAAAGGTAGCTCATTTCATTCCAGTGAAGACTACCTATACCAGTGCAAAGTTGGCAAAGATATACATGACCAGGATCGTATCTCTGCATGGAGTTCCAAGGAGCATTGTATCAGAGAGAGGAACCCAGTTTACCTCAAAGTTCTGGAATCAGTTGCATGAGACTTTGGGAACCAGACTGGAGTTTAGCACAGCTTTCCACCCGCGGAGAGATGGACAGACCGAGAGAGTAAATTAGATTTTGGAGGATATGCTAAGAGCTTGTGCGCTAGATTATGGATCTAGTTGGGATGAGAATTTGCCATATGCAGAGTTCTCTTACAACAACAGCTATCAATCCAGTTTGTAGATGGCCCCTATCGAAGCCTTGTACGGAAGGAGGTGCAGGACCCCATTGTCCTGGGATGAAGTTGGAGATCGCCAATTGTTTGGACCTGATCTGATAAAGGAGTCTGAACAGAAAGTGAAATTAATTCGCGACATGCTGAAGGTAGCTCAATCCAGGCAGAAGAGTTATGCAGATTCTAAACGCAAGGAGACAGTTTACAAAGTCGGAGACCGAGTCTATCTTCGAGTATCACCACTTCGAGGAGTTAAGCGCTTTGGAGTTAAGGGAAAGTTAGCACCACGTTTTGTAGGCCCATACCAAGTTTTGGAGCGTATGGGAGAAGTTGCCTATAAGTTGGAATTGCCCGAAGGATTGTCAGGAGTTCATGGCGTGTTCCATGTATCCCAGTTGAAGAAGTGCCACGCAGAGATGGCCGACATACCGCTGAGAGATACAGTACCACTGGAAGCAATTCAGTTGGACAGTGATTTGACCTATGAGGAGAAACCAGTTAAGATTCTAGAGTATGCCAGTCGAGTCACCCGCAGCAAGGTTATCAAGTTTTGCAAGGTTCAGTGGAGCCACCACACGGAGGATGAAGCCACCTGGGAACGAGAGGAAGATTTGCTGAAGGACCACCCTCACCTATTTTCTAGCCAACCCGAATCTCGAGGGTGAGATTCATCTTAAGGGGGGTAGGTTTGTAACATCCCAAATTTTCAATTTGGAATGTTATACACTAGATCATCATTGCATATCATATTTATTGCATTTTGGTTGATCCTAGAAATTTTTCGCAACTCAAGGACCCTCGGAGAGAGTTGGGGATTTCGTTATTTTCATATTTGAGTCGTCTCAAATTTTGAAAATAGGATCATTTGATTTTATTTATTTTATCTTCAATTATTTCTATTACAAAAATATGAGAGAGGGAATAAAATGACTTTCCCAAAATAAAGAAATATAAAGGATTTAATAGAAAAATCAAATAAGATTTTATTTGGTTTTATTTGCTATTTTATTTGAATTTAGGAAAAATGCATGTTTTTTAAAATTGCATTTAAGCCCCAAATAAAAGTTCATCCCGTGTGCCTTGATTTTAGAAGCCGGGGAAAATTTATTTCAGGATTTTTGGAGTCCGTTTAGTAGTACTTTTGTTTTTTTTCCGAGCGTAAGTTTTAAAAAAAAAACGTCCGAACCGACCTATGGGCCGTGCTAGGCCCGGACTCCCCCGGACCAAGCCTTTATAAGCCGCCGGCCCACCCCGGGCTGAAACCCTAGCCGCCCTGCCTCGAACCCCATGCCCGAC
>NC_041392.1:437330745-437366393 GCF_002162155.2 Triticum dicoccoides | reverse complement strand
CGCCGTCCCGCCACCCGAGGTTTACCTCGATCCCGCCGCTGATTTTCCTGGAAAAACCGTTCGGTTTTCATCGATTTTCTTGTTTTGTTTCGTTTTTTTCTTTAGATCGGTTTTTTCCCGGTTTAGGCTAATTAGCGAGCGTTCGCTCGTTCGTTTGTTTTAACGAACGCGTTCTTCATTTAGATTCAGTTAACGAACGTTCGTTTGTTAAACTGTTTGTCGTTTTTCTTTTTCTCGGATTAAATCCACGATTTTCTGATCGCGATTTCTGATCCGATTTTCGTTTTGGTTTATCTTTTCGCTCGTTTATCGGAATCAGGCGATTCAAGCGCCTGGAGTTTCGTCTCGAAACCCTCTTTCCATTTAACCAACTTAGACAAGTTTTTGCTTCTGTAAAAATTTCCTTAGATCCAGAATAGTAAACGAAGCCTGTTTCTTTTGCCGTTTGTCTTTCATTGCTTCGTTCGATTCGATCCTTTTTGCCAACCGGAGTTCTTAAGTTCAACTTTCTCGTTAAATTTCTTATTTGAGTTTTACCTGTGCATTAGTTGAGTACTTATTGTCTGCTTGTTTGTTTGCGATATAGTACCCGGAGTGCGCCGCTTGTTACTTCGAATCGCTAGGTTTCCCGGATCATCAGCAAGGCAAGTAACACTTTGATCATACCTCCTACTACCCAGTTTTATTGCATTAGATCAATCCTTACACATTACATGATTAGGATCTAATTAAATTGTGGGTTTGGGAAGTAGTTGAGGTAGTACCTATTACCTGTCTAATTATCAAACCTTTGGGAGTTACTTCTATGTTTGCTTATTATTGCTATGCTATGCTAGTAGACGTGGATTGGGTGAGTATATCCATGACAGATGTGAGCTTTGTTAATTAATGGTTTACTTAAGGTGGCAACCTAAACACACATCTGGGTGGATTGAGGCACCTGGGTATTCCAGGATTGCATGTTTTCTTTTGGACCGCCACCCAGGCTCAAAGGCATCATGAGATTATTCATGCTAGAAACTTCCGTGTGCAGCCACAAGCTATTATGGGCTCTAGCATAGTTGACTAAGTCGCGCGAACTCTTACAGTGGTAGACTAGCAGATGTAGGGGATGTAGGTGGTACGGTCTACCCATCGTAAGGTGCTAGCGCTTCTGAAAGACTATGTCTCGGTCATCCGTTTCTCAAACACCGTGTAGTGCGAGAAACCAAACGGAGGCGATCGAGTCTTGTGGGGAAAAGTGCGCAAACCTCTGCAGAGTGTATAAACTAATCATGGTTAGCCGTGTCCCCGGTTATGGACATCTTGAGTATCTAGTACCTGGATTATCATGTGAATCTCAACATGTTACTCTAAAGATTAATTTTGTTGGGTTTGTTTAATGATGATGTTTAATTGGGATTGAGAATGCTGTCAACCATTCTCAATGTTTAACAACCACCATAATAGTTAAATAAATTTATTCCTTTGCAGTAGGGAAAAATTGGCTTTACGCAAAACTGTAACCATAGAGCTTTCCACCAGCAAAATATGCATATAGTATAGCTGTTTCATTCCATTATTCTCTATGTGTTACATTGCCAGCATATTCCATGTGCTGACCCGTTTTCGGGCTGCAACGTTAATGTTGCAGACTTTTCAGACGACGATTAAGGAGTTTTAGGTCATGGTTCTATATTCAGTGATGCCGTTGGAGTTGATGGACTCAAATATACTTCCAAATAGTTGCAGGTGCCGATGATACCAGGTGACGCAACCGAGCTCGAGTGGGAGCTTGATGAAGATCTTGGTGGTTGTTTTCTGTCTTTTCAGATGATCAGTAGTGGTGCCTAGTCGGGACGATCGGGGATCTAGCATTTGGGGTTGTCTTCTTTTATTTTGGTTCCGTAGTCGGACCTTGATTGTATGTTGGATCATGTATGTTTAACCTGTTATTTGTGTGAAGTGGCGATTGTAAGCCAACTATTTATCCCTTTCTTATTCAGTACATGGGATTGTGTGAAGATCACCCCACTTGCGACTAAACCAGCATGCGGTTATGCCTCTTAGTCGTGCCTTGACATGTGGGAGATATAGCCGCATCGTGGGTGTTACAAGTTGGTAATCAGAGCCATCCCCAACTTAGGAGTCCCTGCTTGATCGAATCGCTGACGTTGTTGAGTTTAGGACAAAATGTTTTGAGTCTTAGGATTATATATATCGGAGAGTAGGATTCTTTTTACTCCTCAGTCCCTTCATCGCTCTTGTGAGGCCTCCTGACGTAGAAGTTTTGATTTCCCTCTCCTCAAATTTCACGATTTTTTTAGGATCACACGGGTATCTTGGAATTGTTCCGATAGTCTTGTGACGAGAACATTGTTCTTGGTGCCTCATACATTTAGGGGTTGTGGGAGTGTCCCGGGGAGTTGAGCTCCGAGGTGTTGTCGTCACAATTTTATCGTTACAGTTCTGGAATACCTGAGTTTCACCGACATCGAAAATCTCTTTTATGCAGTTGTTGGTGAGATAACCTCGACGCCACCCAGTATTGGGCGGGAGTTCGGGAGTATTGCCATAACTCGTATAACATATGCTTTTCGAAGGTTGAGGTACACGATTTCCGAAGGTTTCTTGGTTATGTGTTGAAGGATGGATACAACTGGATGTAGGGATTGTTAGTTTGGGTGAGATATATTGCTTCCCCTGTATCCCCAACACCTGATTGTATAACCAGAAAGTTTCGGGAGTTTATAAGTGGGAATTCAAGTATCTCGTAGGATATCTTTTTGACAGACACATGATATGATATGGAGTCTATCATATGTTTGTTCCGGCTTATTTTCTAAGACAATCCTTTGTTTTTTTGTTTTGGTTTGTGGTATTCGAGTTGCTTCAATGTCAAGGGTGATTCCATACCTTTTCTAAATGGTATTCTCATATTTCTATGGGAGTACTAATCCTTCTTTATCACTGAGATTATCATGTCAACTCTTTTCCAACCGGCGTGCTTCTCTTCAAGTGCATCCGATCATTCCAACGTTTGCAAGATCAATTCTAAGCTTTTTCTCAACGGTATCCATTCCATTTGCCCCAAGTTGCCTTTGTTTTCCCGCCCTCCCACCATTTCTTTTTCTTCAAGGACTCAGACTTCTTAGTCAAGTATCCATCTTATTGATGTGAAGTCTCTTCTTTCTTTTCCTTCAATGTTCTTATCCAGCGATTCTCAGGAAGATACTAATGGAGCTTCAAGTTCATCATTCTTCGTTCTCTTTTCTTCTCCGGTGGATTCAATTCAAGCTTTGTTGATCATATCCTTTTCCTCATTTCAAATGCTTTTCCCATGCCGGTGCACCTCATAATCATTCCCCGCTTGCTATTCAATTGTTCCGGAGTGCTGAAGATATCTCGAAGATTCGTGTTTCCACTCTGCATTCGTTCAAGCTATTTCGAGGATGTTATCTCATTCAAGACATTTAATTCAACTGGTGAAATCTCTCTTTTAAATCATTTCAACGGTGCTTTTCTTGAGTGGGCCCTAACCCATAGGTCTTTTCCCAGGATCTTACCTAACTCTTCTATTTTTTTCCGGAGCTATTCTCAAATTCATTTCAAAGTTTGACGTAAGAATGAATCATCATCAGTTAAATTACTTTCTCCAAGATCTTTCAAATTCTTTTCATCGTTGGCTCAACCTCTTCGCTTTTGATTCTCCTGGAGTGTCTAAACAATTCTTGATGGTGTTTCTCGTTGTCATTCTCGGAGTATGAAGACCAAAGAAGAGTTTTCCTCTGTATCTTATCCGTTCTCTCAAAGATTTGTGATTCTAGCTTGATGCCATCCTCTCATAATTGTTTTCGATTGTGAGAATTCTTTTCACCCATCCGGAGAATTTCATGAGTTGTTTCCATTTCTTTCCTCCGAAGGCCATCTTTTCAAATATTACTCATTCTCAGCTTTCAGCTCCCGTTCTCCAAATCTTACCGGTGCATCGCTCAAATATCCTCTAATCAGTTCATGATATCTTCGTTCTCTTGTATCTAAATTCTCTCAAGTATCTTCGTTCATTTTCTAATTCTTCCCGGTGTTTTGCTATCTTTTCTTCATTCATTTTCAATTCTTACGGTGGTTCGTTCAACATTCCTCTTCCGTTGTTATCGTATCAATTCATTCGCTGCTTTCAAATCCCACTGTTGGTTCCATCAATACCTTCTCAAGTTTATGCTATATCTATCTTAATGCTTTTTACGAGAATAAGTAGTATGCAAAATCCGTTGCTTATCATCAAGTCAAGTTGATGAAGGATAAACATTCAGTAAATCTTATTCTTGTTTTCTTTGGCATGATTCAATTCTTTTCTTTCGGAGTTCATTCATGATATCAATTTGTTGGTGCTAAGTTGTTCATCTTTCTTTTCGGAGTTCCAAGTTTTCTCGGTTATATCATCGCGAAGCTCCATCTAAATCATCGCAAGGCTTCACCTTGTGTTTTCAACTTCTCTTTCTTTTTTATCATCCTTTTATTACCGGAGTTCTTCATGGAGGTTCTACATGGTGGTTCGTCAAGGATTCATTCCATTCTTCAATTGCTCTTCAAGGTTTCTCTCGGAGTTATGATCCGCCAAGCTATACACAAAATTTAACATGGTGCTCAACACATATCTTATTTTGAGGAGTTCAAGTATTCTTCATCTTGCATTTTGTAGTGCAATTCTTTCTACCTTATCTTTTGAGATGGCGTTATGTCACTTTTGACAATTTCTTTGTGTTTCATGATTCACAAATTCAGGAATGACATATTTTAAACGCATCATTTTCAATTCGTTCATGAGAGCCGTTGTAACCCATCAATCTCTTTATTGGAATTACCTTGGTTTATATTTCACCTAAAGCCTTCCCTAAGGATTGTTGCTATCTATGGTGCTCATAAATGACCCAAGTTCTTCATTAATCCTCCCGGTGAAATAAGTTTCTCGTCTCCTTGTTGATATCAATCCAATCTATTGTTTCCGTTAGTGGAAGAATTTCACCTCATAGTTTTGAGATGTTTTCCATAAAGCCCACCACAAGCCTATCCATTTTGTTGTTGGTTTTTCCAACAACTCCGTTATAACCTTCTTGTAAGGGTGCCTTCCAAGCTCATTTGTGGCAGAAGTTGGCATTTTCATCTCCATTCTTTTATTACAATGATCTAGCTTATATTCTTTTGTTCTGGAGGCATTGTGATGTTGCTATCTTCACTCATCATCTCGGGTTGTGAGGACCGTGTTCTTATCCATTTCCAACCGGAGTGTCATGCCCTCGTTTCAAGTTCTTCCCATGCTGTCAAGTTTTGCCTCCCTTCTCAACCGGAGTACTATCTGAAATCTTTCTTACCCATTGTGACATTCTTTCAATAGTTCCGGATGCAGTGTGTTGCTGATTTCATCTAGTATCCTCTCATCTTGTCAAATCATGTTCAAATACTGCCGTTTACAATCAGAGTGCTGCCCAGATTATATCATTCTTTTTCCCTCTCTATCTTGTTTTAATCGGAGTGTTGTCGTAATTGACCTTTATTGTTCCTTGTACATCTCGTTTCTACCGGAGTGCTTGCATGTATTTCTTGTCCATTGCAACCCTTTTCTTATGTCTTTCAACCCACAAGGTTCCCGTAATGTTCCTTGTTCCTCTTTTCTAATAGAGTGTTTTCAAGTTTGTTCATCGTTGTTGTATTCTTTCTTTCAATTTGCTCAACAAAGCAAGGTTCTTTGGTCTCACTCATTTGCCAAAGAAGCAACTTAGTTTTACCTCTTCTCTTCCTCTTCCGTTCCCCTCCGGTGCCATCCTAGATCTTGGGACGAGATCCTCTTGTAGTGGTGGAGTGTTGTGACGCCCCGAGACCGTTGCGCCAGGTGTCTTCCAGTTATGCACCGTCATTGCCATGTCATTCGCTTGCATGTTGCATCTTGCCATGTCATCATGTGCATTACATCATCATGTTTTCAAAACTTGCATCCGTCCGGGTCCTTCCGTTGCCCGTTCTGAGCCCAGACATACTTGCACGCGCTTGCGGCACGTCCGAAATATTATTTTATAAGTGGCCAGAAAATGTTCTCAGAATGGGTTGAAAGTTCGCATGCGGTGTTGTTATGTTGTGAATAGGTCACCTGCCAAGTTTCGTCGCATTCAGAGTCTGTTTGACGCCCCAACGGTTAACTATAGCGGCATTATAGTCGGTTAAAACGTCGAACGTTTTCGGTCTCCGGAAATGGTTGCAGGGCTGCCCTCTTTTCTCTCCTCTTAGCCCACACCATCCTACACAACCCACCTAGTTCCCCCCTCTGTCTGGAGCCATCCGATGATGATCGAACGGTCCGAAAACAGATGAAAACCCCCTCCTCTAGCCCTCCTTTTCCTATTTAAACAACCCCTAGTCCATTTTGGGCATTCCTAGTCTAACCCTAACCCCTAGCCCTCCTTCCCCGGATCAGGAGCCGCCACCTCGAAATCCACGTCCAGCCGCTGCTCCGCCACCACTTGTCGCCTCCCCGCAGGCCAGCACCACCACTAGCCTCGCCCTCCACCTCTCCCTGCTTGCCACGTCGCCCTCAAGCCTCCAATCACGCCGCAGGCCCGCCGGGCTCATCTGGAGCCCGCCCGTGCCGGGAACCGCGCCGCCGCCCGCGGCGCAAGAGCGCTCGCCTCGCACCCGTGCACCTCGCGCCTCGATCTCACTGCATCGGGACTCCACCGCCAGCAGCGCCACGCCTCTCTAGCGCCGCCTGCGTCCTCCCGCTCCGTTGCCTCCCCGCCGGAGTTTCCCCGCGCGCGCCTGCCTCTGCCGCCTAGCGCCTCTTCGTCGGCGACCTCGTCTATTCGCCATCGCGCCGACCCTCGCCGCCTCTTTTCACCTCCGCCGCCGCCCCGGCCAGATCCGCTGCCCCGGCGACCGGAGCTGCTCATCCCAGCCACCTCCTCATCAGATCCGGTGGTTCCCCGTGACGCCACCGCGCCGGAGGTCTCGCCGTCGCCATGGCCGCGCCCGGCCTCCGTCATTTCCCACTCGCGTTGACTGTGTCCGCGTGGGCTGCATCCCCGCGGCCCAGATCCAGCGCCCGCGTGGGCCACAGGCAGGCCGGCCCAACCGCTGCCTCAGCCGGCCTCCTCTGCTTCCAACTGGGCCGAGCCCATGGGTGAGAAGCCCCTCTAGTTCCCCTGTTCCTATCGGGCCTGCCAGTTTCAGCCTGTGATGTTTTTTTCCAGCCAGGGCGAATTTTTGAATTATCCAGAGAGCGCCTGTTTTGCAGAAAACCCCCTAGTCATCATGCATATTAAAACTCATCATCCGTTCATCATATGTAAAAACTTTATATATGAAAAATGACTAGAATTTCATCTAGTTTCATAGTATGCCACTTTCATCCATGTTTGAAATGTTAAAATGATGTTTGCTTTAATTTGCTTAAAAGGCATGCTAAAATGCTTTATTTCATAACTAAATAAACGTAGCTCCAAATCTAATAAACTTTATATGTAAATGGGGTCGAATAATGCCTAGTTTAACATGGTGCACTCATCTTGCATGTTTAACAACTCTAAAATATGGCTTAGGGCAGAACAGTACCAAATTCATAATATGCATATGAGGATTTTTCCAGACTTGTTGCTTGTTGTTCCGGCCTCATTTAAACTTGCCTAGATAAGTAGTTTTATTATGCTTCACCCCTTGCCATGCTAACCAACATTTAATATTGTTGAGTACTTAAATGGGAGAGAACAAAATAATTGTTGTGGTGTTTCGTCAATATGCAACTCGTTGCATATTGAGCTCCACTTAACTTGTAGTGTTGTTTGTTGCACTTTGCCATGCCATGACTCTTTAAACCGGACATGCATCATACTTGATTGTGCATCATGCCATGTTTAAGTGATGGTTGTTTACCATGTTGTTTGCTTCTTTTCGGTGTTGCTTCTTCTTGTTAGTTCCGGTAACGTCGCGCTTGTGAGGATTCATTCGACTACGTCCATTTGTCTTCTTCATGGACTCGTTCTTCTTCCTTGCGGGATCTCAGGCAAGATGACCCTCAAAATAACTTCTATCTTTGCTTGCTAGTTGTTCGCTCTATCGCTATGTGGCGCTACCTACCACTTGTTATATCATGCCTCCCATATTGCCATGTCCATCCTCTAACCCACCATCCTAGCAAACCGTTGTTTGGCTATGTCACCGCTTTTGCTCAGCCCCTCTTATAGCGTTGTTAGTTGCAGGTGAAGTTGAAGTTTGTTCCATGTTGGAACATGGATATATTGGGATATCACAATATATCTTATTTAATTAATGCATCTATATACTTGGTAAAGGGTGGAAGGCTCGGCCTTATGCCTGGTGTTTTGTTCCACTCTTGCCGCCCTAGTTTCCGTCATACCGGTGTTATGTTCCTTGATTTTGCGTTCCTTACGCGGTTGGGTGTTATGGGAACCCCTTAAAAGTTCGCTTTGAATAAAACTCCTCCAGCAAGGCCCAACCTTGGTTTTACATTTGCCTAACAACCTAAGCCTTTTTCCCTTGGGTTTCCGGAGCCCGAGGGTCATCTTTATTTTAACCCCCCCGGGCCAGTGCTCCTCTGAGTGTTGGTCCAAACTGGGTGATGTCCGGCGCCCCTTGGGCAACCAGGGTCTATGCCAACCCGACATCTTGCCAATCCGATGTGCCCTGAGAACGAGATACGTGCGGCTCCTATTGGGATTTGTCGGCACATCGGGTGGCTTTGTCGGTCTTGTTTTACCATTGTCAAAATGTCTTGTATCCGGGATTCCGAGACTGATCGGGTGTTTTCGGGAGAAGGAATATCCTTCGTTGGCCGTGAGAGCTTGTGATGGGCTAAGTTGGGACACCCCTGCAGGGTATAAACTTTCGAGAGCCATGCCCACGGTTATGTCGCAGATGGGAAATTGTTAATATCCGATTGTAGATAACTTGACACTTGACTTAACTAAAATGCATCAATCGCGTGTGTAGCCGTGATGGTCTCTTTTCGGCGGAGTCCGGGAAGTGAACACGGTTTCTTGTGTTATGGTTGAATATAAGTAGTTTCAGGATCACTTCTTGATCACTTCTAGCTTCACGACCGTTGCGTTGCTTCTCTTCTCGCTCTTATTTGCGTATGTTAGCCACCATATTTTCTTAGTGCTTGCTGCAACTCCACCTCATTACCTTATCCTACCCATAAGCTTAAATAGTCTTGATCTTGCGGGTGTGAGATTGCTGAGTCCTCGTGACTCACAGATACTTGCAAACAGTTGCAGGTGCCGATGATACCTGTGCAGGTGACGCAACCGAGCTCGAGTGGGAGCTTGATGAAGATCTTGGTTGTTGTTTTGTGTCTTTCCGGATGATCAGTAGTGGTGCCCAGTTGGGATGACCGGGGATCTAGAATTTGGGGTTGTCTTCTTTTATTTTGGTTCCGTAGTCGGACCTTGATTGTATGCTAGATGATGTATATTTAACCTGTTATTTGTGTGAAGTGGCGATTGTAAGCCAACTCTTTATCCCTTTCTTATTCAGTACATGGGATTGTGTGAAGATCACCTCACTTGCGACTGAACCACCATGCGGTTATGCCTCTAAGTCGTGCCTCGACACGTGGGAGATATAGCCGCATCGTGGGTGTTACAGTGGCGACACGTATATTCTTTTTCTATTTGGACGATTAATTCTGCCGCTTTATTTCTTAACCGAAGCATGGCTCGTATCCATTGTTGGTCTAACGCTCATGGTTCGAATAAATAATTCGTTTGGGATATTGGTTCACAATTATTAATAATCTACCATTTGTAAGAAGATAAAGATTACATCAAAACTTTTCAAATTTGAGAAAAAAGGACAATGCCACTTTGTATTTGTGTGCATATGACAACACGATAAGTTTCATGAACTTCAAATAAGTTTTGGATGTACTAGAATTTAAAAATCAAGATTCTCGATGTTTAAAATTTCTTGCACGGGGAGTAAACATGCACCCAGTGAGAGACATGTGTTTTTGCAATCCATTTAGGTGCACTGTCATGTGTGCATGTAGCTCAAATTTATGCCCCTAGAAAATCAATCAATGTACTAAAACGTCTTAATGATCTCTGTTTTTTCAAAATTAAAACGTCCCTCCTTTTGGTAACATATGTTCACCGCGGGATAATTTAACATGCATCGTAGTTGCGGTGGATTCGCGGTGTGTGTGTGTGAGTGTGTGTGTCTGGGGATGGTGGGTGGCGCGCAGTACACTACGAGTTGTGAGCCACCATGTGGGTTGGCCGTTTTGTTAGGCAGGTGCCACATTAGAATCATGAATTCGTTATCTGAAACATTACACAACCCTTTCGTACATACATTTTTAGCCACATGCAGTTGATGGTTGTCCTGCACAACACTCGATACTCACGTGTGATGCTTTCTATGGGCCCGCGAGGTCATCGTCCATCACTTTGACGAACATCCGACAGTGAGGTTAATTTGACTAGCAAGGTAGAATCTTTTTTGTTTGTGTTATGGTGAGAGTATATATATAGTACGCGTCAAAGAGGTGGGAGGGGACTAGCATATATACTATACGTACACGTCCGTGAACAAGTACACCTCACTCAGTGTCGGGACTTTTCAGTTTTCGAGGCACATGCCACATCAAAGTTGTGAAATTGGCTATTCAAACATCACACAACACCTCTTTGGGACACATGCATTCATGCAGTGGTTATTCTAGCTAGGACACTCATGTGTGACGCTTCCATCTGTGGGCCCATGAGGCCATCGTCGATGCATACATCACTTTGATCTACATCGGGAGAGGTTAATTAATTTCACCATCGAGGAGGATTCTTTTTGGGTTGTATTACGGTAGGAGCATATAATATGTGTCGAAGAGGGGGAAGGGGACCATCATATGTAGTACGCTTCATGAACCTCGCTCTGTGTGGGGACTTTACAGTTTTGAGGCATGTGGCACATAAAAGTTGTGCATTTTGGGTATTCAACATATGTTTGGCCCACATGCAAAGAGATGGTGGTTGTCCTCTCGCACCCACTTAAGCGGTTGTCAGCGATATCGATGATTTCCATCTGTGGGCCCGCTTGGTCGATCACTACTTTTTTCCTAACAATGAGAGAGGTTAATTTGACTTAGGAGGGGATTATTTTTTGTTTGTAAGATGGTATATATATAGGTCATGCTCTGGGATGACATGATACAGTTTGAGCACTGCATCACATGAATCTCTCCCATCGAGTCGAAGTGGCTAGTACAGCGACACGTCATGAACTGATCTGCTCTGTGTGGGGACTGTACGATTTTTGACGCATGCGCCATATCAATGTTGTGAAATGGTATTCAAACATGCATGCATGCATCACCTCCATACATATGGATGTAGTGGTTGTCTTCGAACGGTACACTCCCTCACGTGGTTATCGACGACAAGCCTATATATTCATGGGCCCGCGTGGACATCCATGATCACCATGACCGATAACAAGATAGGTTACCATGGCAGATTCTTCCTTTGGTTCGTGTTATCGTAGTATAGGTCATGGTGAGGTTCAGACCTAATTAAGGTTGAGCGCATACTATGCACGCTTGCATGCATGAATCCTCGTCATCGGCTTGAACTATGGTGTGACATACATATGCATCATCAACCTAACCCTCACTCAGTGTGGGGATTTCTGGTTCGGAAGCACGATGCCACATCAAAGTTGTTCCATAGTGTATTCAAAGCACACCTATCCACACATATGTTTGGGCCACATGCATGCAGTGGTTGTCTTCGGGGACTAGCTACTTGCGTGATTATTGGCGAGCTAGCCCATCTCCGGGGTCGCATGGACAACCATCACTTTGACCAACAACAAGAGAGAGGTTGTACGACCAAGGTGGATTATTCTTGGTCCGTTTTATGATCCATCTTGGTGAGATGCCTCTCTGGCCCGCTGACTGAAAGTGTGTGTATGGGGGGGGGGGCTTCTACTTCGCACTTTGCTAAGTGAACCTCGGTTGGGGGGCATGCATTCATAGCTTAGGATTCCCTTCATGCTGACACGAGGGGGGCAAGCAATACCGTGCGCGTTACGAGATAGGTGACAAATTGAAATTGCATTTGGTATTTGAACATCAAACCACCCTTTTCATACATAAATTTGGTCCACATGCAAATGTGTTCGTGTTCTTACCCTCTCCCGTGTCATTTTTCGCCAAATTTATGAGCATTAGACATTCGGATGACGCAACAGACATGGTTCACTCACACTAACCATGTGCCACGCTGGTGCCCCTGTCACGCACATCCGCATAGTACATTGGGCTCCACGAGGCTTCCCCTCTCAAAACTATCTACCCGCCTGCATATTTTTCTGTTTGATAACACACGGTTATTATGTTTCGACCGTGTGTGATGTTTCTTGTTCCCAATCCCACTTGCATCCCTCGAAAATATCTGCCCGCCTTGAGGGTTTTTCTGTTTCATAACACACGGTTGATATCTCTGGACCGTGTGCGATGCACCATCATCCAAATTTTCAATAACCCCGGCATTTCACTCCCGCGCTTGACTCCCGCGTAGTAAAATTTTCAGTAGCCGCGTCATTTCCTCAAACACACCCCCGCCACCCTCCACACACACACACACACACACACACACACACACACACCAAAATCTCCTCAGGCGCGCGCGCGCGCATGCACACACACACGCCCTCCCTCGCTCGAAACCCTAGCAAGCTCGCCGCCGCTGCCGCAAGGCCTCCATTATCAACATCTACCAGTTTGCCCGTGCAGCTTACCCACCGATCTCCATATCGAGGCCCCCTTTCCCAGAGATCCCCATCCCCATCCCCATCCCCCACTCCAGAGCGTCGCAGTCTAAGCCCGGCTACGCTTCCCGTGGAGCTCGAGGAGTGACTGGCCCAAAAGAGGTGTATCGCGGTCTAAGGGGAAAGGTCCCATCTGCTCTTCCAAGTGGAAAGAGCCCGTCTACGACATCACAGAGGGCACCCTACAGCCGTGATCTTCCAAGGGGAAGGAGCCCATCTGCGACAACATGGAGCGTCTCCAGGGTCCGTGCTCTTCCCACGGGAACGAGCCCATCTGTGACAAGTGAGGAAACCCATGATTTGTTTTGCCGTGCCTCTTCACAGGGGGAACCCATGATTTGTTTTGTCGAGTCCCTTTTGTAGTGTAGTGAGAACATGTCCAGTTTTAATTGCTATATTTGGTTGTTTACAGTATGCCTTGTTTATTTCAGTTGTTCACAATGTGATGCTCTATATGTGCAATTACTTACTATGCAGTACATTTCATCAATCCAGTTTTAAACATACCGATAGGAATGCATCTATTTGCTTGTTGTTAAGCCTGTTATAGCTAGCATATGCCTCTTTTAAAGTTTTTTGATTGTTCGTTTGTTTGTAGTTAGCATATGTCCAGTTTCAAATGCTATGTTTGGTTGTTCATAGTATGCCTTGTTTATTCCAGTTATTCACAATGTGATGTTCTATATGTGGAAGTATGAACTGTGCAGTTCAATTTCATCAATACCAGTTTCAACAATACCACTATGAATGACTACATTTGGTTGCTGCATCTTGTAGTTAACACACCTTTCCATTTTTATTTAGCAATAACCAGTGTACTTAGACCGGCACAATACCAGTTTGAATGACTATGTTTGCTTGTTGTTAAATGTTAGGCCTGTTGTTGTTAACACACCTTTCCACTTGTTTTGCTTTACTAGCGTGCTTAAACCTGCACACTGAAGCTATCTTTTGGAGATTATTTTGTTTGCCATGGATAATTTTGGTTGATGTTTAGCCTATTGTGCTTAACATGCCTCTCGATGTACCTACACAGGACAATTTTGGGAACGACTACTATTTTCCATCGAGGTTAGTTTCATCCCATGGCTTATATATACTCACTGTTCAGGATATCGGTAGCTGGTACCATATAGGCCCGGGGCTGATAAGGGACTCGGTGAACCGTACTTCTAACTGAATATATCTATAACCCATTTATCGTTAGGCTAACTAGGGCCATATGTAATATATCTGAGGCTACATAGCAACATGCACTGCACTTAATGTCTAAATATGCAATCCTAGGCTACATAGCAACAAGGAAGAGTGTAATCTTAATGTTCTGATGATGTCTAGATATATGTAGAAGAGCAGCAGCAGCAACAACAACAACACAACCCTGTTTGGATACTCAACTTTGCTAGAGGTTAGAGTTAGTTTCTAGATCATGACTAACCCTGAACTAACTCCATCCAAAGAGGTTTTGGATGACAGGATTAGATTGACAATAAATGCACTAGGAGAACTAGCTCCAATTAGCACCTCTTGGGCTGGAAAGTTTTTTTGGGTGGGTTAGATGCAACTAGCTCAAACTAGCCATCATGTTTGGATATACTTTAGGGCTATTTGAGCCCGAACTAGCTCAAACTAACTCTAACCCATGGATACAACAACAGTTAATCAGCCGATAATTTGTAAGAATGCAATAAACTCCTTCCGGCTCATAATATAAGATGTTAATTCACCTAATATGTGAGTATATTGGATGTTATAAGATATTATAAAAGAGTGTTGTACTACATCATTGTGCAATCGCTGTTTAGCTTCTAATATTAACTTGGTGCTTTTAGGTACATATGTCATTGGTAAAGATCCGCGCTTCGACCCTTTCTGCGTATGGGGCAATGAGATATCGATGAACCAACATCAAGTGAGCAAGCTGATAAAGATTGTTAGTAAAATGGGTCGAAAGATGGCAATTAAACTATTTGTTTACACTTTATCCAAGACAACAATGAACTGCAGGATGGTAAGTAAGAACTCTGCAGCCTTCTTTTTACTGCACATAATGAGTTGTGTTAGATGACAATGTCTGAATCTTTTTCCTTTGCAGTGGTTCCCAAAGCAATTTACTCAAGATTACCTCTCAAACTACATGATTGGTGGGCATGCAAAGGTTAAAGTATTTCTACCAGAACATGATGATTATCTAGATGTTTCATGAAGACCATGAAGGATGGGCGGTCGACCATCACAAGGGGTTGGACTAGAGTTGTGCATGCCTTCTGCATGGAGGAGGGCACAATATGGGCATTCCACTTCACCTTGTTCAGCAATCAAAATGTATTTCGCCTCTTTCTTTACCGTATTTAATAGTACAAGTATACAACTGTGGTTCATCATTCTTTATTTGGTTCTTATGTAATTCTTGAACATATGTACCTATGAATCGAATAAAGCATTGGTTGTTTGAACCTGCTGGATATGAATAAAGCTATAGCATACATTCAAATTCAAATTCAAATCCAGTACAATTTAAAATAGCAGCAATTAAACTATAGTGCAATTACGCTCTCCAGATCGTTACGACACCCATGGTTGGTGAAACACAAACGTTTGCGATATACACCATAATCCGACATGGTTCACAGAGAGGAAACATGTGCAAGCATGCACGCAGTTGCCATTTGCAAAGCGTGTGCGACGTCAGACAATATCACAAACAGTGCGGGCAAACTAAATGTTTGTGATAGTTGCCTTATTGTACATGATTCGCAACCATGAACTGTTTCTAATGAAGTATGCATCATAAACGTTGCACCACAGAATAGCGTGTGCGATAGTTGTCGTGTACAACGATGTTATGATGGTCTGACGTTTCCTAATCCTATCCGACACTCGTACGACGATTAGTTAATCTTCTTAATTAGTTATTGGATACGGTTTCGGACAAGCGAATGTGTGTGATTGTATGCTTATCATACACATTCTATAATAGTGAATCGTTTGTGATGGGTCGCACATCATAAATGTAGCACCATAGAATACGGACTGTGATGGCAATGCGAGCACAAACGAGTAGGAGTACTGTATATGCATCTTGGCTCCCTATCCCCGACGGTTTCTGGGTCGTGTGGGAAGGACCCGCTATCGCCCACACTCACTTGGCGACAGTTCCAAATGCTATCACGGAAAGGGGTTAAAAACCATTTGTATAACACCGACGCTTACCAGTGGCTTTTATAAAGTTTAAAAACAAAAAATATAGAGGGGAACCTATTTTTTTCAAAAAGAGAAGCGATTGAAAGGTGATGCATTGGAGAAGTGCGGGTCGACCTTGAACACTTGTGTTCATGCTCATGGAAAGAATGTAGAATTTTTCATGAAGATTCTCACAAAAGTAATTATCCCCTTGTACAAATCCTTTGTATTGCAAAATTATTGTACCAAGATTTGCCTTTAGGATGAGTAGATTGCTTGTTGGTATGTGCGGTGCAAAAACAGAAACTTCAGCTATAGTGCATGCATTTTCATTTTTTACTGGAACTTCAAAAGTTTCTGAAATTTTTTGCACAGTATTGCTATTTTTTTATTTTGTTCTAATGTTTCAGAATTTTTGGAGTACCAGAAGTATGGTAGATGTTCAAATTGCTACAGACTGTCCTGTTTAAGACATATTCTGTTTTTGATGCATTGTTTGCTTGTTTTGATGAAACTGTCGATTTTTATCGGTGGTATAAGCCATGGAAAAGTTATATTACAGTAGCTACAATGCAAAAACAAAATATAAATTGGTTTGCAACAGTACTTAGAGTAGTGATTTGCTTTATTATACTAACGGATCTTACCGAGCTTTCTGTTGAATTTTGTGTGGATGAAGTGATCAAAGATCGAGGAGCTCTCGATATGAGGAGAAGGAGGAGAGGCAAGATCTCAAGCTTGGGGATGCCCAAGGCACCCCAAGTAAATATTCGAGGAAACTCAAGTGTCTAAGCTATTGCGTGTGCGATAGTTGTTGTGTACGATGATGTTACAACGGTCTGATGTTTCGTAATCCTGTCCAATACTCGTACGACGATTAGCTAATATTCTTAATTACTTATCGCATACGGTTTGGGAAAAGTGAATGTGTGTGATTGTCTGCTTATCATACACATTCTATAATAGTGAACCGTTTGTGATGGGCCGCGCATCATAAACGTAGCACCATAGAATATCGATTGAGATGGCAATGCAAGCACAAACGAGTAGGAGTATTGTATATGCATCTTGGCTCCCTATCCTCGACGATTTCTGGGTCATGTGGGAAGGACCCCCCTATCGCCCACACTCACTAGGCGACGGTTCCAAATGTCGTCGTGGAAAGGGGTTAAAAACCGTTTGTATAGCACCGACACATACCAGTGTCATAACAACATATAGCTCATTGAACTAATATCCATTCAAGTTTAATATTTTAGAAAGTTCAATGAATGGCATGGCATGGACTTGAGATGTGGACCCCTCAAAATGCTAAGGACACATATTGGCAAAATCTCAAGACTCTTCATTTATATTTTAGTGATCCAAGATCACATTGAGTCCATAGGAAAGCCAATACTATTAAAAGGGGATGAGGTGTTGCTTAATGGTCTCATTGCTCAAAATGCTTAGTGACATTGCTCCAAAGCCCTCAGCCACTTTCTCATTTCCAAATATGTCCAAAACCTAAAGTCAAACTCAGCCCCACCAAAATCTTCTATCCGACACCACCGAGTTCACTTAACATAGCCACTTCTGGTACTTCTTGAGCTTGCGATGGTTTTTCCCTTGAAGAGGAAAGGGCGATGCAGCAAACTAGAGATAAGTATTTCCCTCAGTTTGAGAACCAAGGTATCAATCTAGTAGGAGACAAAGCACAAATAACTGAATATCTGCACAAACAATCAAACAACTTGCACCCAACGCGATAAAGGGGTTGTCAATCCCTTCACAGTTACTTGCACAAGAGAGACCTGATAGAGATAGATAAACGATAAAGTAAATATTTTTCGTATTTTTGGTTTGTAGATCGGAAAGTAAAGGATTGCAAAATAGTAGATTGGATACTAATATTATAGATCAAAAACTTGTATGATGGAAAATAGAAACTTATATGATGGAAAATAGACTCGGGGGCCATAGGTTTCACAAGAGGCTTCTCTCAAGATAGCAAATAATACGGTGGGTGAACAAATTACTGCCGAGCGATTGATAGAAAAGCACAAAGTTATGACGATATCTAAGGCAACTATCATGAATATAGGCATCACGTCCGTGTCAGGTAGACCGAAACAATTCTGCATCTACTACTATTACTCCACACATCGACCGACTCCTGCCTGCATCTAGAGTATTAAGATCATGAAGAACAGAGTAAAACATTAAGTAAGATGACATGATGTAGAGGAATTAACTCAGGCAATATGATGAAAACCCCATATTTTTATCCTCGATGGCAACAATACAATACGTGCCTTGCTGCCCCTACTGCCACTGGGAAAGGACACCACAAGATTGAACCCAAAGCTAAGCACTTCTCCCATTGCAAGAAAACCAATATAGTTGGCCAAACCAAACCGATAGTTCGAAGGGAATTACAAAGATATCAAATCATGCATTAAAGAATTCAGAGAAGATTCAAATAATATTCATAGATAAGCTGATCATAAATCCACAATTCATCGGGTCTCGGCAAACACACCACAAAAAAGTATTACATCGAATAGATCTCCAAGAACATCGAGGAGAACATGGTATTAAGAATCAAAGAGAGAGAAGAATCCATCTAGATACTTGCTATGGTCCACTAGGTCTGTGGTAAACTACACACGCTTCATCAGAAGGGCAATAGAGTTGATGTAGAAGCCCTCCGTGATCGAACCCCCCTCCGGCAGGGTGCCGGAAAAGGTCCCTAGATGGGATCTCACGGGTACAAAAGGCTGCAGCGGTGGAAAAGTGTTTTCGTGTTTTCCTCTGGTGGTTTGGGGATATTTGGGAATATATAGGCAAAAGAATTAGGTCAGGAGGTGCACGGGGGGGCCCACAAGGGTGAGGGCGCGCCCTCCGTCCTCGTGGCCGCCTCGTGGCTCCTCCGACTTCATCTCCATGTCTCCTGGATGTCTTCTGGTCCAAGAAAAATCATCGTGAAGGTTTCATTCCATTTGGACTCCATTTGGTATTCCTTTTCTGTGAAACTCAAAAATAGGGGAAAAACATGAACTGGCACTGGGCTCTAGGTAAATAGGTTAGACCGAAAAATAGTATAAAATAGCATATTAATGCATATAAAACATCCAAAACAGATAATATGATAGCATGGAACAATCAATAATTATAGATACATTGGAGACGTATCAAGCATCCCCAAGCTTAATTCATGCTCGTCCTCGAGTAGGTAAATGATAAAAACAAAAAAATTGATGTGGAATGCTACCTAACAAATTTGTCCATGTACTTCTCTTTGTTGTAGCATGAATGTTGAGATCTGTAAGATTCAAAACAAAAGTTTAATATTGACATAAAAACAATAATAGTTCAAGCATACTGACAAGGCAATTATGTCTTCTCAAAATAACATGGCCAAAGAAAGCTTATCCCTACAAAATCATATAGTCTGGCTATGCTCCATCTTCATCACACAAAATATTCAAATCACGCACAACCCCGATGACAAGAAAAGCAATTGTTTCCTAATTTTGATGTTCTCAAACTTTTTCAACTTTCACGAAATGCATGAGCGTGAGCCATGGACATAGCACTATAGGTGGAATAGAAGGTGGTTGTGGAGAAGACAAAAAGAAGGAGATAGTCTCACATCAACTAGGCATATCAACGGGCTATGGAGATGCCCGTCAATAGATATCAATGTGAGTGAGTAGGGATTGCCATGCCACGGATGAACTAGACCTATAAGTTTATGAAAGCTCAAAAACAAACTAAGTGGGTGTGCATCCAACTTGCTTACTCACGAAGACCTAGGGAAATTTGAGGAAGCCCATCATTGGAATATACAAGCCAAGTTCTATAATGAAATATTCCCACTCGTATATGAAAGTGACAATATAGGAGACTCTCTATCATGAAGATCATGGTGCTACTTTGAAGCACAAGTGTGGTAAAAAGATAGTAACATTGTCCCTTCCTCTCTTTTCTCTCAAATTTTTGTGGACCTTCTCTCATTTTTTGCCTCTTTTTTTCGTCCGGAGTCTCATCCCGACTTGTGGGGGAATCATAGTCTCCATCATTGTTTCCTCACATGGGACAGTGCTGTAATAGTGAAGATCATCACACTTTTATTTACTTACAACTCAAGAATTACAACTTGATACTTAGAACAAAATATGACTGTATATGAATGCCTCCAGCGGTGTACCGGGATGTGCAATGAATCAAGAGTGACATGTATGAAAGAATTATGAATGGTGGTTTTGCCATGAATACGATGTCAACTACATGATCATGCAAAGCAATATGACAATGATGGAACGTGTCATAATAAATGGAACGTTGGAAATTTGCATGCCAATATATCTCGGAATGGCTATGGAAATGCCATAATAGGTAGGTATGGTGGTTGTTTTGAGGAAGGTATATGGTGGGTGTATGGTATCGGCGAAAGTTGCGCGGTACTAGAGAGGCTAGCAATGGTGGAAGGGTGAGAGTGCGTATAATCCATGGACTCAACATTAGTCATAAAGAACTCACATACTTATTGCAAAATTCTATTAGTTATCGAAACAAAGTACTATGCACATTCTCCTAGGGGGATAGATTGGTAGGAAAATACCATCGCTCATCCCCGACTGTCACTCATAAGGAAGACAATCAATAAATAAATCATGCTCCGACTTCATCACATAATGGTTCACCATACGTGCATGCTACGGGAATCACAAACTTTAACACAAGTATTTCTCAAATTAAAAATTACTCACTAGCATGACTCTAATATCACCATCTTTATATCTCAAAACAACCATAAGGAATGAAACTTCTCATAGTATTCAATGCAGTTTATATGAAAGTTTTTATTATATCCCTTTTGGATGCCTATCATATTAGGACTAAATTTATAACCAAATCAAATTACCATGTTGTTTTAAAGACTCTCAAAATAATATAAGTGAAGTATGAGAGTTCAATAATTTCGGTAAAATAAAACCACCGCCGTGCTCTAAAAAGATATAAGTGAAGCACTAGAAAAAAATTGCCTAGCTCAAAAGATATAAGCGAAGCACATAAAGTATTCTAATAAATCACGATTCATGCATGTCTCTCTCAAAAGGTGTGTACAACAAGGATGATTATGGCAAACCAAAAATCAAAGACTCAGATCATACAAGATGCTCCAAGCCAAACACATATCATGTGGTGAATAAAAATATAGCCTCAAGTAAAGTTACCGATAGACGAAGACGAAAGAGGGGATGCCTTCCGGGGCATCTCCAAGCTTAGGCTCTTGGTTGTCCTTGAATAGTACCTTGGGGTGCCTCGGGCATCCCTGATATTAGGCTATTTCCACTCCTTATTCGATAGTCCATCAAATCCTTACCCAAAACTTGAAAACTTCACAACACAAAACTCAACAGAAAATCTCATAAGCTCTGTTAGTATAAGAAAATAAATCACCACTTTTGGCACTGTTGTGAACTCATTATTTATTTATATTGTTGTAATATCTACTTTATTCCAACTTATCCATGGTTCATACCCCCCGATACTACCCATAGAATCATCAAAATAAGCAAACAGCACATACAAAACAAAATCTGTCAAAAACAGAACAGTGTGTAGCAATCTGTAACTCTCGAATACTTCTGTAACTCCAATTTTTTTAAAACATTAGGACAGCCTCAACAATTTGTTTATTAATCTTCTTCCAAAAGAATCAGTATTTTATCACTCATCTATTAAGAATGAGAATGGTTTTCATGAGCACAAAAGTTTCTGTTTTTCAGCAAGATCAAATCAATTATCACCATAAGCTATCCTAAAGGTCTTACTTGGCACAAATACTAATTAAAACACAAAACTACATCTAACCAGAGGTTAGATGAATTATTTATTGCAAAACAGAACCCAAAAAGCAAAGAAAGAAAATAAAATAAAATTGGGTTGCCTCCCAACAAGCCTATTGTTTAATGCCCCTACCTAGGCATAAAAACACGAATAGATCTAGGTATTGTCATCTTCGTTATGCAATTCTTCAATTACACACTTATAATCCTTAGGGGATTCTCTGGTTTTATTAATGATCAAACTCTTCGGCAAAAATCAAGAAATTCATTCATGGCAATTGGTTCCTTAATAATATCAAAAAAATTGGGGTGAACACTAATTGATTTGAGATCTTCATTTTCTTGACTAGAAGATTCACCCTTATTCTTAGGAACATAAGTAAACTTGGCAATCTTAGTAGGAGGAAGATTTTGAGTAGTTTTAACGGAGGAAAAGGCAGAACCAAAGTTGGTAATAATATCTTCTAGTTTGCCAATTCTAGTAGAATCTTGATCTATCAGTTCATTAACTATGGGTTCCTTTTCCCTAAGATTCTTTAAAGTAACTCCTACTTTAGATCCATATTGAGTAATCTGATTATGATTCTTTTTATCCAAATTTTCAATCAACTCTACAGTAGCAATTTTATTCTCAATAATATCAAGTCTTTGCATCACATGTTCCAAGGTTAAAATAGTTCCATTGATCAAAAGAGGTGGGAGGCCTAGCAAATCTATCATGGCATTGTAAGAGTCAAAAGTATGGCTCCCTAAGAAATCCCCCTGGTAATGGTATCTAGAACGTATCTATTCAAAGGAGAAATTCCCACATAAAAATTACGGAGAAGAACAACAGTAGATTGTTTTCGAGTAGATCTATTTTGAGCATTGCAAATTCTATACCAAGCATCTTTTAAATTTTCTTCCTCCCTTTGTTTAAAATTGAGGAATTCATTACCAGGAGTGCTCACAGTAATCGGGGAACTAGCCATGAAAGCAAGGCTAATGATCCAACGCACGAACACACAAAAAGCAAACGAAGAAGACTGACAGAAGAGGGGCGAAGAAATGGCAAATCTTTTCGAAAATCTCTTTAGAAGTGGGGAAGAGGAAAATGAGAGGCGAATGGTGAATAATGTAATGCAATGGATGAGAGTTTATTATGGGTACTTGGTATGTCTTGACTTGGCGTAGATCTCCCCGGCAACGGTACCAAAAATTCTTCCTACTACTTCTTGAGCTTGTGTTGGTTTTTCCCTTGAAGAGGAAAGGGTGATGCAGCAAAGTAGAGATAAGTATTTCCCTCGGTTTGAGAACCAAGGTATCAATCCAGTAGGAGACAACACACAAACCACTGAATACCTGCACAAACAATGAAACAACTTGCACCCAATGCTATAAAGGGGTTGTCAATCCCTTCACGGTTACTTGCAAAAGTGAGATCTGATAGAGATAGATAAACGATAAAGTAAATATTTTTTGTTTATAGATCGGAAAGTAAAAGATTGCAAAATAGTAGATCGGAAACTTGTATGATGGAAAATAGAAACTTATATGATGGAAATAGACCCAGTGGCCATAGGTTTCACTAGAGGATTCTCTCAAGATAGAAAAAAATACAGTGGGTGGACAAATTACTACCAAGCAATTCATAGAAAAGCGCAAAGTTATGACGATATCTAAGGCCATGATCATGAATATAGGCATCACGTCCGTGTCAAGTAGACTAAAATGATTCTACATCTACTACTATTACTCCACACATCGACCGACTCCTGGCTGCATCTAGAGTATTAAGTTCATGAAGAACAAAGTTAACACATTAAGTAAGATGACATGATGTAGAGGAATTAACTCAAGCAATATGATGAAAACCCCATCCTTTTATCCTCGATGGCAACAATACAATACATGCCATGCTAACCTTACTGTCACTGGGAAAGGACACTTTAAGATTGAACCCAAAGCTAAGCACTTCTCCCATTGCAAGAAAAACAATCTAGTTGGCTAAACCAAACCGATAGTTCGAAGAGAATTACAAAGATATCAAATCATGCATAAAAGAATTCAGAGAAGATTCAAATAATATTCATAGATAAGCTGATCATAAATCCACAATTCATCAGATCTCGGCAAACACACCGCAAAAAAGTATTACATCAAATAGATCTCCAGGAACATCAAGGAGAACATGGTATTGAGAATCAAAGAGAGAGAAGAAGCCATATAGCTACTAGCTATGGTCCTTTGGGTCTGTGGTAAACTACTCACGCTTCATTGGAAGGGCAATAGAGTTGATGTAGAAGCCCTCCGTGATCGAATCACCCTCCGGCAGGGTGCCGGAAAAGGTCCCTAGGTGGGATCTCATGGGTACAGAAGGTTCCGGCAGTGGAGAAGTGTTTTCGTGAATGCCTCTGGTGGTTTGGGGATATTTGGGAATATATAGGTGAAAGAATTAGGCGAGGAGGTGCACGTGGGGCCCACAAGGGTGGGGGCACACCCTTCGTCCTTGTGGTTGCATCGTGGCTCCTCTGAGTTCATCTCCAAGTCTTCTGGTTGTCTTCTGGTCCAAGAAAGATCATCGCGAAGGCTTCATTCCGTTTGGACTCCGTTTGGTATTCCTTTTCTGCGAAACTCAAAAACAGGAAAAAACAGGAACTGTCACTAGGCTCTAGGTTAATAGGTTAGTCCCAAAAATAATATAATATAGCATATTAATGCATACAAAACATCAAAAACAAATAATATAACATCATGGAACAATCAAAAACTATAGATATGTTGGAGACGTATCAACTACTAGAAACCCTAACACCTCGGTCACACCGATACGGATCTCGGTCTCACCCTGCACTCTCTGTTTCCCTTTTGTAATATTTCAGTCTCACCAAAATGAGTGATTGGTCACACCGAGTTTGCTTGACCTACTCTCTGTTTGCTCTTTGCTGAAATCAGTCTCACCGAGTTCATGCAATTGGCTTCACCAAGATGAGGTTTTGCCCTAGCCCTAGCATATCGTTCCTGCCGAGATTCCTAACGTTCACATTTTGAACTGAATTGGTCTCACCGAGTTCTTCTATTCGGTCTCATCGAGTTGGTTCAAATGTGTGTAATGGTTGGATTTTGTGTGGAGGCTATATATACCCCTCCACCCCCTTCTCCATATGTGAGAGAGCGATCAGAACATGCCTACACTTCCAACCTACATTTTTTGAGAGAGAACCACCTACTCATGTGTTGAGATCAAGATATTCCAATCCAACCACAAGAATCTTGATTTCTAGCCTTCCCCAAGTTGCTTTCCACTCAAATCATCTTTCCACCAAATCCAAATCTGAGAGAGAGAGTTGAGTGTTGGGGAGACTATCATTTGGATCACAAGAGCAAGGAGTTCATTATCAACACAATATCTATTACCTTTTGGAGAGTGGTGTCTTCTAGATTGGTTAGGTGTCGCTTGGGAGCCTCCAACAAAATTGTGGAGTTGAACCAAGAAGTTTGTAAAGGCAAGGAGATCGCCTACTTCGTGAAGATCTACCCGAGTGACGCAAGTCCTTCGTGGGTGATGGCCATGGTGGGATAGACAAGGTTGCTTCTTCATCGACCCTTCATGGGTGGAGCCCTCCTTGAACTCGCGCAACCGTTACCCTTCGTGGGTTGAAGTCTCCATCAATGTGGACGTACGATAGCACCACCTATCGGAACCACGCCAAAAATCTCTGTCTCATCATTGTGTTTGCACTCTCCAAACCCTTCCCTTTACCTTCACATGCAATGTTTTACTTTTCGCTGCTACACTCTTAGAATTTCATGTGTAGGTTGATTGCTTGACTTGTTCTAAATTACTAAAATCCACCGAAAACTAAAATTGGGAAAAGGTTAGATTTTTATTTGGTCAAGTAGTCTAATCACCCCCTCTAGACCTACTTTCGATCCTACAAGTGGTATTAGAGCTTTGGTCTCCATTTGCCTTGATTTCCATAGATTTAGTGATCATAGCCTTGGTTTCACAACCTAGGAGAGTATGGCGTCTAGTGAGGGAAATTACCACAATAGAGGTCCTTACTTTGATGGTACTAATTTTGTTAGTTGGAAGCATGAGATGAAAATGCATATTCTGGGTCATAACCCCGCCGTTTGGGCTATTGTGCGCATTGGCTTGCAAGGTGATTCCTTCGAGGATGGAAAAGAACTGGATCATGAAGCGTCCACGGAAGAAATGAAGATGTTGCAATACAATGCTCAAGCTTGCGATATTCTCTTCAACGCATTATGCCCTGAAGAATTCTACAAAATCAGTCGCCTTAACAATGCAAAGGAAATTTGGGATACTTTGGTTGATATGCACGAAGGTACCGAGTCTGTCAAGGAATCCAAATTGGATGTGCTTCAAAGTCAACTTGACAAGTTTAAGATGAAGGATGGTGAAGGAGTCACTGAGATGTACTCTAGGCTTGCTCTCATCACAAATGAGATTGTCGGCTTAGGAAGCGAAGAGATGACTAACAAATTTATCATCAAGAAGATCCTAAGAGCCTTGGATGGAAAATATGTTACCGTGTGCACCTTGATCCAAATGGTGCCCAATTACAAAGATCTCAAGCCTACGGAAGTCATTGGTAGAATTTTTGCTCATGAGATGTCACTCAAGGATAAGGAAGAGCTCCACAACAAGTCAAGTGGTGCTTACAAAGCTTCATGCGATGCCCCTTCAACATCAAATGAGAAACAAGTCTCCAATGAGGAATTGAACTTAATGGTGAAGAACTTCAACAAATTCTACAAGAATAGAAGAAAAGAGAGAAGCTCCAAGTCAAGGTCCTACAATGACAAAAGATCTTCTAGTCACGACCGTAATTGCTACAATTGTGAAAGACACGGACACTACTCAAATGAGTGTACGACTCCCTTCAAGAAAAGAGAAGATTCATAAAAAAGGAGGAGTAAAAGAGATGAATCACCTCTAAGAGAGAGAAGGGGTAGAGATGATCTTTATGAGCGAAGACCCTCTCATAGAAGCAATGATTCGGAAAGGAAGGACAAATCATCAAAGAGCTACACAAGACGAAGACATCAAGATCACGTTGGTGAATGGGTATCCGGTTTCGACTCCGACAACTACTCCGAGAGAAGCTATCACTCCGACTCCGAATATACTCAAGATGAAGGTGTTGCTGGTCTTGCACTTGTGTCATCCAACTCCTACAACATATTTGACTCACCAAATGAAGGAATTGGAAGATGCTTCATGGCTAAAGGCCCTAAGGTATCACACCTCGAGTATGTTGATTTCAATATTGATGTAGATGATTTGCTAGGTGATGATGATTTACTTGTTGAAAACACTAGTGATGGAAACTATGATGAAACTGATATTAATCATGCTAATCAAGGTGAAACGGATGACAATGATAAGAAGGAGATTGAGCTTCTAACTAAAGAACTAATCAATCTTAAGTTAGCTCATGAGACAACTCTAGAGGATCATCGAGATCTCAAAAGAACTCATGAGAAGCTACTCTTCGAGAAGCTAAATTTAGATCAAGAGCATGAGTCCCTACAAGCTATCAATATGATCTTCGAAATAAGAGTTCTTATTATCTTGCCAAATGTCTCCTCTTGTCTACTTATATGCCACAAGTAAAATCTAGCAATAAGAACAAGAAAGATTCTTCCTCTAGTAGTAACAATAATCACGTTAAATCCAATATTGTTGCTTCTAGTAGTTCTCTTGATTCCACTAATGATTCTCTTAGCCAAGTTACACTTGAGAAAGAAAATAGCTTATTGAAGGAAATTATAGAGAAAGGTGTTTATAAGAGCCTTGCCGGAAGTATGCAATTTTAGGAAATTGTATGCAAGCAAGGAAGGCACCGGAAGAATCAAGGTGTTGGTTTTGAACGAAAGTTCAATGCAAATGTATGGAGTTGAGTGGGAAGAAGATCAATATCCCAAGATGAAGTTTGTTCCTCAACAAGAGAAGTATGACCCCTCTTATTTCAAAGGAACACAAGATCAAGATGATCTTCCACCATAAGACCACAAGCTAAAAGCCAAGGACAAGCCTCGAGAAGATATTGATTCATTTGAAGAAGCTCCTGAGGCCATGGTCAAGTGGGTTCCCAAGACTACATCATGTTCTACTTCATCAAGTAGGACTACAACTCCAAGGATTCCCATCAAGTTGATGTGGATCCCAAAGAAGAAGAACTAGAGAGTTCTTGAGGGTGACTCCGCCAACATACCACTCACATTCATTTTGGCAAGGACTTGTGCAACATACTTTCATATCTTGCACTAGTTCATGGAGTCACAAACCCTCTTGTTGGTAAGACAAGGGATATGGTAACCTAATGCTTTCATGGACATCATCATAAGTGTGCTTCACTCTATGTCTATGGATATCCTTGTATGTTCCTTGTGGGACTAACCCATGTAGGTATTGAAAGTGCAAAACACTCTAATGGATTGCTCCAAATGATCTACATCAACATTGAGCATCCACATCTCCAACATCTACATGAGGTCATCATTGAGAAAACCCAAGGTTAGTTCATCCCTCTTAGGGGGGATATCACATCTAGGGGGATCTTTACTCTAAGAATTGAGCTAAAGCAACTCTAATGGTGTGGACACAACAATGTTTTATGTAAAAGTGGTAACCCCACTTGTGCTTAAACGATGAGTATGACCTACGATCAAATGTTCTCATTGGACTCCTCAGTCAATATACTCATATATAGATGACCAGTCATCACCAATTGCTTGATAGATGCTAGAGTGTATGTGCATGCTTTGCCATGTGTTTTATTTGCTATCTTATTGTGTGAGCATGTTGGTTGCATAATTTTCTCCATTCGAGAACATCCATTTGTTGTTTTGATTGTTTGGTTTTTCTTTTTCCAAATGGATGGACAAGAATGCCTAAGTACTTCCTCTAGCTATCTATGATTTTTCTCGTCTCAAACTCTATTCATGCTACATCACAAAGTGTGAACAAGTCACTTTCGGACCCTCCGAGTGAGGAGCACTCGGAGCCACTGATCTGTGAAGGGCTTAACTTCCAAAACCTCTTAGTGATTTTTGGTCAGACCAACCAATTCTCATTCGGTCTCACTGAAACCATTAAGTTTATCTAGGTTTTCATCTCGGTGCCATCGATTAGAACGATTCAGTCCCACCGAGTTGCGGCAACTGCTAGCAGTTTTGCATCTCGATGCCACCGAGATGTTCGACTCGTCGCCATCGACTGGGTATATACCGCGGCTTGGAGTTTGGAAAATTCTTCAAACACACTCGCCCCTCCCCCACTGCTGCGGTATGTTGATGATCTTATGTAGCGATCCAACCTCAAACGGTCGAATCTCTATGCATAAGTGTCATCCCTGGATTGGTAATGCTGACACACACAGTACTTGAAGGATTTATAGCAGAGTGCAATCACACACTTATTACATCGAATATCTCAAAGAGAGTACTTATTACAATAATATGGCTGAAGGCGATCTAATGAAGATAACAACAGAAGGCTTCGAAGGCAAAATGAGTCCATCAACTCCAACGGCATAGCTAAGTGCATGACAACGACCTAGCGCACCTTACTCTTCGTCTGAAAACTCTGCAACATAATACGTTGCAGCCTGTGTAGGTCAGCACATGGAATATGCTGGCAGAATAACACTGTAGAGCAATAAACAAGATAACAACTACATCTACATGCATATATGGCTGGTGGAGGCTCTATGGTTATTGTTTTTGTGTAAAGCCATTTTTTCCCTACTACAAAGGAATATAATTTATTTAACTACCAGTTTTTTGAAAACATTGAGAATGGTAACCCCATCTCAATCCCAATTAAAGTAATCATTAACCCAACAAGTTAATTAAATAAAGTGATGAGATCAACATACATATTCAAGTACCAGATACTCAAGATGTCCATAACCGGGGACACGGCTAACCATGATTAGTTTGTACACTCTGCAGACGTTTGCACACTTTTCCCCACAAGACTTGATCTCCTCCATTGGATTTCTTGCACTGCATATTGTTTGAGAAACGAATGACCGAGACACAGTCTTTCTGAAGAGGTTCCCTTAACTGATAGATAGGCCGGTACACCTACAATCCCCTACATCTTCTAGCCCATCATGGAAAGGATTGCCACGACTTACTCAACTATGCCAGATCCCATAATGGCATGTGGCTACACATGGAAGTTTCCAGCATGAATAACAACATGATCCCTTTGAGCCTGGGTGGCAAACCATAGGATGATCACAGGGATTCCCCGGGATCTCCTTGGACAACACTGGATTGCCCCAGGTGCCCACAAACAATCCACCCAGACATGTGTTAAAGTAACCACCTTAAATAAACCTTTAGTTAACAAAAGTTCTCACAATATGCCATGAATCACTCACCCAAACCATGTCTACGCACAACAAAGTATAATAAGCAAACGTAGTAACTCCCGAGGTTTGAATATAAGGGCAATAGGTACTACCTCAACAACTACTTCCCGGAATCCCACTTGTTAACAGATCCTACTCATGCAATGTTTGAGGATTGGAACTAATGCCGAAAAACTGGGTAATAAGGGACATGATCAAAGTGTTACTTGCCTTGATGACGTTCTGCAAACCCTAGTGACTCGTAGTAGCATGCTTCGCACTCTGAAAACACTATCGCAAACAAACAATAACATACATAAGCAATCAAGCAATAGATGCAAGGGTAAAACTCATATGATAAAGGCCAAATTAAAAGTTCAACTGAAGAGCTTCGATTTGCAAAAAGAAAAAATCGAATTGGAGCTATGAAACTCAAACTACGATCAAAAGAAATTTGAATACAAATCTGTGTGAAACCAAATTTTATATTGCCAAAACCATGTTCAAGTTGATTAACTGGAAAGAGGGGTTCGAGACGAAGATTTTGGTGTTGGTTTCATTGGATTTGGACGAATGGTTAAAAAGTTGTGAGGGTTTGAAAATTAGGGGCTAATCTGCGATAAAAATAACCGCAAATAGGTCCCTGGCCGAAAAATAAAATAAAAAGAAAAAGACTACGGCGCGAAGTTCGCTAACCGAACTAATCCAATGAAAATTGTTCGTTATCGATCTAAACGAACGGACATTCGTTGATTAAACAACCCGATAAAAATAAACCGATCTAACCCTAAAAACCGAAAGAAAACCCGGAAATAAAAACCGCGACGGGTCGGCGGTTATACCGGTTAAACAGAAAAGACCGGTCGGCGGCGGCGGTGTTGGGCGGCGCGGGGCTGCGGGAGGGGGGGCCAGCGGCGCGGCGAGCAGCGACGACGTGTAGCAGCAGCGGTAGCAGGCGGCGGCGGTGGCTGCGAGGCGAGGTGGGGAGAGACGGCGGGGCGGCGGCGGTATTTAAATGCCTCGGGGGGGGGGGCTCCTGCTTGCGCAAGGGGGCGCGGAAGTCGAGGCTGACCCGAACTCCGGCGCTCGCACGGCTGTGGCGGCGGGAGGCAGTGGCGCGACGGCTGGGTCGGCTAGGCTTCGGCCCAGTCGGTCGGCCCGAAGAGAATTTTTAAAAAATTCGCCGAAGAGAAGTCCTAATAAATATAAAAAAATTCTAAAATGCCAAAAACAATTTTCACCGTCTAAATAAAATATTTAGAACAAAGTGAACATTTTTCTGGCCTAATAGTGCAATTTTCAAAAATGCATATTTTTCTAATTCAAATAAAATCTCAAATAAAAACCAAGTAAAATATTTATTTGATTTTAAAAAATTTCCTCCAATATTTCTCTCTTTTTTAAGAAGTCATATTATCTTGTCTCTTTAGATTTAATTATTGGAAATATTCGGAGAGAAAAATATTAAAACCAAATTGATCCTCTTTTCAAATTTGAGAAAATTTCAAATATGAAAAATTTATGAAATCTCCAACTCTCTCCTTGGGTCCTTGAGTGGCTTAAGATTTCTAGGATCACAACCAAAATGCAAATAAAATATGATATGCATATGATGACCTATGTATAACATCCGAAATTAAAACTGGGATGTTACATCTCATGCCAATGGTATCTAGATTGGATAAAAGACTCCGTGGAATTGCAACCATCATGTCTTACTCTAGTAGATTGACTCACCTCAAGGCTATTATTACTGCTCTACCTATATTTGCTATGTGTTGCATCAGGGTTCCTTTCACCATTTTGGATCACTTTGAGAAATCTGGTAGAACATTCCTATGGTATGGAAAAGACATCAACAAATATGGGAAATGCTTAGTCAAATGGGAGGAGGTATGCTTGCCAAAATCAGCTGAAGGCCTTGGTGTTTTGGACCTTAGAGTTCATAACAAAGACTCGTTGACTAAATTCCTATATGAATTCTTCAATAAGATGGACATTTCCCTGGGTACAACTTATTTAGCACAAATATTATGGCAATGGTGAAGTTCCACATTACCCTACCAGATAGGGCTCCTTCTGGTGGAGGGATTGCTGTCCAGTTCTTGAAAATTTCATGGAGCTTACCACTTGCAAGGCTGTCAAAGGTGATACCATTTCCCTATGCTATGATAAATGGAACTATAATTTGTTGAAACATAACTTCCCACATTTGTTTTCCCATGCCATAAACAAAGACATCACTTTACAGAGTGCCTGCATGGAAGCTGGAAATGTTTATACAATATGTTCCATCTTCCCATGTCTTCTGTGGCTCCTCAACAAAGCACTATGCTCATTAATCTTCTTAGTGGAGTAATGAACAAAAATGCACATGATCTTTGGAAGTTCAAATGGGCCTCAGGACAATATAATGCAAAGAAAGTATATTTTGAACTGATGGGATGCCCAGAGAAAGCACCTAAGCCATTCCAATGGATATGGAAATCTGGTTGCTTGCCTAAGAAGAAATCTTTTTCTGGTTACTGCTTCCGGATAGGTTAAACACCAGAGATCTGCTTTCTAGGGAAACAAATTATATAGAGACACCCACATGTGTTCTTTGTGATGATGAACCCATAGAATATCTAAAACACCTTTTCTTCTCATGTGATTTTAGCCAGAATTTTTGGCTTTCCCTTGGAATCGAATGGAACACAGATCTGAACTGCAATAACATGTTGATTGAGGCTAGAAATAGGACTTAGATTCAACCATTAAAAGAATTCTTAATTGCTAGTTGCTGGACCATTTGGAAGCATAGAAACAACATCATTTTTGACAACAAGGCAAGAAATTTGAGCCACTTCATCATATGTTTCAAAGAACATTATGGAACCATCATCAAGAGAGTCAAGCCTAGTCTAAAGGAGGGAATGCATATTTGGTTAGATTATTTGTAAACATTTAAATTATTTCTGCTTCCCCTATACGATGTTTTCCATCTGTACATAATCCCCATTTATTAATGAAAAAATAGAGTTACAGTAGGGTTTTTACCCTACTATGTTTGCTAAAGAAAACACTGCCGCCTCTAGGTCTCCGAACAATAGCCATCTCCGCCAGTGACCCTCTGCCACTAGTCTCCGCCGCCATCAACGGGAATCTTCACCGCCGTTGCCGCCGTAGCGATCTGTCACCAAGTTAGGGTATAGTCTCGATCCTTTGTGCTAATTGCTCCGATTCTTGCACAAAGTACATTGCCATTGTTCTTCCCACGTATGGTATCAATCTATCCATCAAATAAGTCTTTAGAATTGATTTGATGCAAAAACTTAGGATTAGGTTTCCGCCGAACCCATCTCGGACCGATCGATCTGAGGATTTAGGTCACACCGATTGGACCTGGCCATTGTACTAAGTACAACTCGGTCTGACCGAAGTGTACTGATTAATGAGATCGAAATCACTTTCTTTGTGAAACCTTGGCATCTCGGAGTCACTGAACTATGTCTTGGTCTGACCAGAACTGCATGTTTAGACTCTGTTAGTGCTTTGGTGTCACCGAGTTTGTCAAATCGGTAGCTCCGGAATGCTTTTTGCAGAGAACTAAAGTTAAGTTTTTGTCTCAATATTTTTGCAAAAACAAGCTGTACTTTGTGGTGCTTATCTACTCTATTCACACCCAACTATTCAAAGGGATAGTTGCAGGTATGTCAGAGGCCAGTGATAGTCTGAACAAGTCTGAAGAGTAGCTCAATATCAGTGAGGGCACTAGTCCCTCTGGTAGCTATGATGAGGGGAGTAGAAGCACTCCCAGCAACTTGCCTAAGGCAGCTACTAGGCAAAGGAATAAAAGAACATCCAAGAGTGAATATGAAGATTTTGTGATTGAGGAGGAAGTGACCTCCAAGAAGAAGGTACTCAAGAAAGAGTATGCTGCTGCTGGCACAAAGCTAGGCCTTTCCAAGAAGGCACCTGCAAAGAAGACTCCAATGTCCAAAGCCAGAGCTTCAACTCAAGAAACTATGCAGTTTACACTTGAGCCCATAGAAGAAGAAGTTGTTGGTGGAAATAAAAGGAAAGAAAGGGTCAGGAAGATCATTTCTAGAGTGATTGGCAGACCATCCATGACGATGGATGAAGAAGAAGAAGAAGAAGAAGAGCAAGTGAAGGAAATATTCCCTAGAGGCAATAATAAAGTTGTTATTTATATTTCCTTATATCATGATAAATGTTTATTATTCATGCTAGAATTGTATTAACCGGAAACTTAGTACATGTGTGAATACATAGACAAACAGAGTGTCACTAGTATGCCTCTACTTGACTAGCTCATTGAATCAATGATGGTTATGTTTCCTGACCATAAACATGAGTTGTTATTTGATTGACGGGATCACATCATTAGAGAATGATGTGATTGACTTTACCCATCCATTAGCTTAGCAGGATGATCATTTAGTTTGATTGCTATTGCTTTCTCCATAACTTATACATGTTCCTATGACTATGAGATCATGCAACTCCCGAATACCGAAGGAACACTTAGTGTACTATCAAACGTCAGAACGTAATTGGGTGACTATAACGATGCTGTACAGGTGTCTCCGATGGTGTTTGTTGAGTTGGCATAGATCGAGATTAGGATTTGTCACTCCGAGTATCGGAGAGGTATCTCTGGGCCCTCTTGGTAATGCACATCACTATAAGCCTTGTAAGCAATGTAACTAATGAGTTAGTTACGGGATGATGCATTACAGAACGAGTAAAGAGACTTTCCGATAACGAGATTGAACTAGGTATTGAGATACCGACGATCGAATCTCGGGCAAGTAACATACCGATGAAAAAGGGAACAACGTATGTTGTTATGCGGTTTGACCGATAAAGATCTTCGTAGAATATGTGGGAGCCAATATGAACATCCATGTTCCGCTATTGGTTATTGACCGGAGACGTGTCTCGGTCATGTCTACATAGTTCTCGAACCCATAGGGTCTGCACGCTTAACATTTGGTGAGATCGGTATTATGAGTTTATGTGTTTTGATGTACCGAAGGTAGTTTAGAGTCCCGGATGTGATCACGGACATGATGAGGAGTCTCAAAATAGTCGAGACATAAAGATCTATATATTGGATGACTATGTTTGGGCATCGGAAAGGTTTCGAGAGAGTTCGGGCATATACCGCAGTACCGGGGGGGGGGGTTACCGGAACCCCCTGGGGAGTCAATGGGCCTTAATGGGCCATAGTGGAAAGGAGGAGGAGGCGGCCAAGGTGGGGGCTCCCCCCAAGCCCAATCCTAATTGGAGGGGGGGCGACCCCCCTTTCCTTCTCTCCTTCTCCCCCTTCCTTCCCTCTCCTACTCCAACTAGGGAAGGGGGAATCCTACTCCCACCGGGAGTAGGACTCCCCCCTTGGGAGCGCCTAGGAGGCCGGCCCTCTCCCCCTCCTCCACTC
>NC_041392.1:437319182-437330639 GCF_002162155.2 Triticum dicoccoides | reverse complement strand
AGTTGATCATTGATCTCTTAGCCGTGTGTGGTGCCCCTCTCCACCATAATCCACCTCGGTCATATCGTAGCGGTGCTTAGGCGAAGCTCTGTTCCGGTAGCATAATCATCACCGTCATCACATCGCCGTGCTGAGGAAGCTCTCCCTCGACACTCAGCTGGATCATGAGTTCGTGAGATGTCACCGAGCCAAACGTGTGCAGATCACGGAGGTGCCATACTTTCGGTACTAGGATCGGTCGATCGTGAAGACGTACGACTACATCAACTGCGTTGTCATAACACTTCCGCTTACAGTCTACGAGGGTACGTAGACAACACTCTGCCCTCTCGTTGCTATGCATCACCATGATCTTGCGTGTGCGTAGGAATTTTTTTGAAATTACTGCGTTTCCCAATAGTGGCATCAGAGCCAGGTCTATGCATAGATGTTATATGCACGAGTACAACACAAAGGAGTTGTGGGCGTGGGTATATACATATTGCTTGCCGTCACTAGTTGATTCTTGATTCAGCAGTATTGTTGGATGAAGTGGCCCAGACCGACATTACGCGTACGCTTACGCGAGACTGGTTCTTCCGACGTGCTTCGCACATAGGTGGCTGGTGGGTGTTAGTTTCTCCAACTTTAGTTGAATTGGATTCAATGAACAGGGTACTTTCTGAAGATCAAAAATCAATCACTATACTGCGTTGTGGTTTTTGATGCGTAGGTAAGAACGGTTCTTGCTCATCCTGTAGCAGCCACGTAAAACTTGCAACAACAAAGTAGAGGACGTCTAACTTGTTTTTGCAGGGCATGTTGTGAAGCAATATGGTCAAGACATGATGCTAAATTTTATTGTATGAGATGATCATGTTTTGTAACATAGTTATCGACAACTGGCAGGAGCCACATGGTTGTCGCTTTATTGTATGAAATGCAATCACCATGTAATTGCTTTACTTTATCACTAAGCGGCAGCGCTAGTCATAGAAGCAATAGTTGGTGAGACGACAACGATGCTTCGATGGAGATCAAGGTGTCGAGCCGGTGACGATGGTGATCATGACGATGCTTTGGAGATGGAGATCAAAGGCACAAAATGATGATGGCCATATCATATCACTTATATTGATTGCATGTGATGTTTATCCTTTATGCATCTTATTTTGCTTAGTTCGGCGGTAGCATTATAAGATGATATCTCACTAAATTTCAAGGTATAAGTGTTCTCCCTGAGTATGTACTGTTGCTACAGTTCATCGTGCTAAGACACCACGTGATGATCGAGTGTGATAAGCTCTACGTTCACATACAACGGGTGCAAGCCAGTTTTGCACATGCAGAATATTCGGGTTAAACTTGACGAGCCTAGCATATGCAGATATGGCCTCGAAACACTGAGACCGAAAGGTTGAGCGTGAATCATATAGTAGATATTATCAACATGGTGATGTTCACCATTGAAAACTACTCCATGTCACATGATGATCGGACATGGTTTAGTTGATATGGATCAGATGATCACTTAGATGATTAGAGAGATGTCTATCTAAGCGGGAGTTCTTAAGTAATTTGATTAATTGAACTTTAATTTATCATGAACTTTGGACCTGATAGTATTTTGCATGTCTATGTTGTTGTAGATAGATGGCCCGTGCTGTTGTTCCGTTGAATTTTAATGCGTTCCTAGAGAAAGCTAAGTTGAAAGATGATGGTAGCAACTACACAGACTGGGTCCGGAACTTGAGGATTATCCTCATTGCTGCATAGAAGAATTATGTCCTAGAAGCACTGCTAGGTGACAAACCCGCTGCAGGAGCACCGCCAGATGTTGTGAACATCTGGCAGAGCAAAGCTGATGACTACTCGATAGTTCAGTGTGCCATGCTTTACGGCTTAGAACCGGAACTTCAACGATGTTTTAAACGTCATGGAGCATACGAGATGTTCCAGGAGTTGAAGTTGATATTTCAAGCAAATGCCCGGATTGAGAGATATGAAGTCTCCAATAAGTTCTACTGCTGCAAAATGGAGGAGAATAGTTCTGTCAGTGAACATATACTCAAAATGTCTGGGTACCACGACCAGTTAACTCAGCTGGGAGTTAATCTTCCTGATGATAGTGTCATTGACAGAGTTCTTCAATCACTGTCACCAAGCTACAAGAGCTTCATGATGAACTATAATATGCAAAGGATGGATAAGACGATTCCTGAGCTCTTCGCAATGCTAAAGGTTACGGAGGTAGAAATCAAGAAGGAGCATCAAGTGTTGATGGTCAACAAGACCACCAGTTTCAAGAAAAGGGGTAAAGGGAAGAAGGGGAACTTAAAGAAGAACATCAAGCCAGTTGCTGCTCAAGTGAAGAAACCCAAGTCTGGACCTAAGCCTGAGACTGAGTGTTTCTACTGCAAAGGGACTGGTCACTGGATGCGGAACTGCCCCAAGTATTTGGTGGAGAAGAAGGATGGCAAAGTGAAAGGTATAGTTGATATATATGTTATGGATGTGTACCTTACTAATGCTCGCAGTAGTGCCTGGGTATTTGATACTGGTTCAGTTGCTAACATTTGCAATTCGAAACAGGGGCTACAGATTAAGCGAAGATTGGCTAAGGATGAGGTGCGTGGGAAATGGTTCCAAAGTCGATGTGATCGCCGTCAGCACGCTACCTCTACCTTCGGGATTAGTTTTAGACCTACATAATTGTTATTTGGTGCCAGTGTTGAGCATGAACATTATATCTGGATCTTGTTTGATGCGAGATGGTCATTCATTTAAATCATAGAATAATGATTGTTCTATTCATATGAGTAATATCTTTTATGGTCATGCACCCTTGATGGGTGGTCTATTTTACTAAATCTTGATAGTAGTGATACACATGTTCATAGTATTGAAGCCAAAAGATGCAGAGTTGATAATGATAATGCAACTTATTTGTGGCACTGCCGTTTGCGTCATATTGGTGTAAAGCGCATGAAGAAACTCCATTTTGATGGACTTCTGGAATCACTTGATTATGAATCACTTGGTACTTGCGAACCATGCCTCATGGATAAGATGACTAAAAGTCTGTTCTCCAGAACAATGGAGCGAGCAACAGAGTTATTGGAAATCATACATACTGATGTATGTGTACTAATGAACATTGAGTCTTGCGGCGAATATCGTTATTTTCTCACCTTCACAGATGATTTAAGCAGATATGGGTATATCTACTTAATGAAACATAAGTTTGAAACATTTCAAAAGTTCAAAGAATTTCAGAGTGAAGTGGAAAATCATCGTAACAAGAAAATAAAGTTTCTACGATCCGATCATGGAGAAGAATATTTGAGTTACGAGTTTGGTCTTCATTTGAAACAATGCGGAGTAGTTTCGCAACTCACGCCACCCGGAACACCACATCGTAATGGTGTGTCTGAACGTCGTAATCATACTTTACTAGATATGGTGCAATCTATGATGTCTCTTACTGATTTACCGCTATCGTTTTGGGGTTATGCATTAGAGACGGCTACATTCACGTTAAATAGGGCACCATCCAAATCCGTTGAGACAACACCTTATGAAATGTGGTTTAGCAAGAAACCCAAGTTATCGTTTCTTAAAGTTTGGGGCTGCGATGCTTATGTGAAAATGCTTCAACCTGATAAGCTCGAACCGAAATCAGAGAAATGTGTCTTCATAGGATACCCAAAGGAGACTGTTGGGTACACCTTCTATCATAGATCTGAAGGCAAGATATTCGTTGCTAAGAATGGATCCTTTCTAGAGAAGGAGTTTCTCTCGAAAGAAGTGAGTGGGAGGAAACAAGAACTTGATGAGGTAATTGTACCTGCTCCATTATTGGAAAGTAGTTCATCACTGAAATCAGTTCCAGTGATTCCTACACCAGTAAGTTAGGAAGCTAATGATGATGATCATGAAACTTCTGATCAAGTTACTACCGAACCTCGTAGGTCAACCAGAGTAAGATCCGCACCAGAGTGGTATGGTAATCCTGTTCTGGAGGTCATGTTACTTGACCATGACGAACCTACGAACTATGAGGAAGCGATGATGAGCCCAGATTCCGCAAAATGGCTTGAGGCCATGAAATCTAAGATGGGATCCACGTATGAGAAGAAAGTATGGACTTTGGTTGACTTGCCCGATGGTCGGCAGTCCATAGAGAATAAATGGATCTTCAAGAAGAAGACTGACGCTGTCGGTAATGTTACTGTCTACAAAGCTCGACTTGTTGAAAAAGGTTTTCGACAAGTTCAAGGAGTTGACTACGATGAGACCTCACTCATAGCGATGCTTAAGTCCGTCCGAATCATGTTAGCAATTGCCGCATTTTATGATTATGAAATTTGGCAAATGGATGTCAAAACTGCATTCCTTAATGGATATCTTAAAGAAGAGTTGTATATGATACAACCAGAAGGTTTTGTTGATCCAAAAGGTGCTAACAAAGTGTGCAAGCTCCAACGATCCATTTATGGACTGGTGCAAGCCTCTCGGAGTTGGAATATACACTTTGATAGTGTGATCAAAGCATATGGTTTTATACAGACTTTTGGAGAAGCCTGTATTTACAAGAAAGTGAGTGGGAGCTCCGTAGCATTTCTGATATTATATGTAGATGACATATTGTTGATCGGAAATGATACTGAATTTCTGAATAGCATAAAAGGATACTTGAATAAGAATTTTTCAATGAAATACCTCGGTGAAGCTGCTTATATATTGGTCATCAAGATCTATAGAGATAGATCAAGACACTTAATTGGACTTTCACAAAGCACATACCTTGATAAAGTTTTGAAGAAATTCAAAATGGATCAGGCAAAGAAAGGGTTCTTGCCTGTGTTACAAGGTGTGAAGTTGAGTCAGACTCAATGCCCAACCACTGTAGAAGATAGAGAGAAAATGAAAGGCATTCCCTATGCTTCAGCCATAGGTTCTATCATGTATGCAATGCTGTGTACCATACCTGATGTGTGCCTTGCTATTAGTTTAGCAGGGAGGTACCAAAGTAATCCAGGAGTGGATCACTGGACAGCGGTCAAGAACATCCTGAAATACCTGAAAAGGACTAAGGATATGTTTCTCGTATATGGAGGTGACAAAGAGCTCGTCGTAAATAGTTACGTCGATGCAAGCTTTGACACTGATCTGGATGACTCAAAGTCACAAACCGGATACATGTTTTTATTAAATGGTGGAGCTATCAGTTGGTGCAGTTCCAAACAGAGCGTCATGGTGGGATCTACGTGTGAAGCGGAGTACATAGCTGCTTCGGAAGCAGCAAATGAAGGAGTCTGGATGAAGGAGTTCATATCCGAACTAGGTGTAATACCTAGTGCATCGGGTCCAATGAAAATCTTTTGTGTCAATATTGGTGCCATTGCCTCGGCAAAGGAATCCAAATTTCATAAGAGAACCAAGCACATCAAGAGACGCTTCAATTCCATTCGCGATCAAGTCAAGGAGGGAGACATAGAGATTTGCAAAATACATACGGATCTGAATGTTGCAGACCCGTTGACTAAGCCTCTCTCACGAGCAAAACATGATCAACACCAAGACTCCATGGGTGTTAGAATCATTACATTGTAATCTAGATTATTGACTCTAGTGCAAGTCGGAGGCTGAAGGAAATATGCCCTAGAGGCAATAATAAAGTTTTTATTTATATTCCCTTATATCATGATAAATGTCTATTATTCATGCTAGAATTGTATTAACCGGAAACTTAGTACATGTATGAATACATAGACAAACAAAGTGTCACTAGTATGCCTCTACTTGACTAGCTCGTTGAATCAATGATGGTTATGTTTCCTGACCATAGACATGAGTTGTCATTTGATTAACGGGACCATATCATTAGAGAATGATGTGACTGACTTGACCCATCCGTTAGCTTAGCACGATGATCATTTAGTTTTATTGCTATTGCTTTCTCCATAACATATACATGTTCCTATGACTATGAGATCATGCAACTCCCGAATACCGAAGGAACAATTAGTGTGCTATCAAACGTCACAACATAACTGGGTGACTATAAAGATGCTGTAAAAGTGTCTCCGATGGTGTTTGTTGAGTTGGCATAGATCGAGATTAGGATTTGTCACTCTGAGTATCGGAGAGGTATCTCTGGGCCCTCTCGGTAATGCACATCATAATAAGACTTGCAAGAAATGTAACTAATGAGTTAGTTATGGGATGATGCATTACAGAACGAGTAAAGAGACTTGTCGGTAACGAGATTGAACTAGGTATTGAGATACCGACGATCAAATCTCGGGCAAGTAACATACCGATGACAAAGGGAACAATGTATGTTGTTATGTGGTTTGACCGATAAAGATCTTCGTAGAATATGTGGGAGCCAATATGAACATCCAGGTTTCGCTATTGGTTATGGACCGGAGACGTGTCTCGGTCATGTCTACATAGTTCTCGAACCCGTAGGGTCCGCACGCTTAACGTTCGGTGATGATCGGGATTATGAGTTTATGTGTTTTGATGTACCGAAGGTAGTTAGGAGTCCCGGATGTGATCACGGACATGATGAGGAGTCTCGAAATAGTCGAGACATAAAGATCGATATATTGGATGACTATGTTTGGACATCGGAAAGATTTTGAGAGAGTTCGGGCATATACCGGAGTATCGGGGGGTTACCGGAACCCCCCGGGGAGTCAATGGGCCTTAATGGGCCATAGTGGAAAGGAGGAGGAGGCGGCCAAGGTGGGGGCACCCCCCCCCCAAGCCCAATTCGAATTGGAGGGGGGGACCCCCCTTTCCTTCTCTCCTTCTCCCCCTTCCTTCCCTCTCCTACTCCAACTAGGGAAGGGGGAATCCTACTCCCACTAGGAGTAGGACTCCCCCCTTGGGCGCGCCTAGGAGGCCGGCCCTCTCCCCCTCCTCCACTCCTTTATATATGGGGGGAGGGTGGCACCCTATAGACACACAAGTTGATCATTGATCTCTTAGCCGTGTGCAGTGCCCCCTGCTACCTCTTGAGCATTGCGTTGGTTTTCCCTTGAAGAGGAAAGGGTGGTGCAGTAAAGCAGTGTAAGTATTTCCCTCAGTTTTTGAGAACCAAGGTATCAATCCAGTTGGAGACCATGCGTGAGTCACCTCGTACCTACACAAACAAATAAGAACCTTGCAACCAACATGATAAAGGAGTTGTCAATCCCTTCACGGCCACTTGCAAGAGTGAAATCTGATAGAGATGATAATAATAAGATAAGTATTTTTGGTATTTTCATGATATAGATTGAAAGTAAAGATTGCAAAATAAAATATATTGGAAACTTGTATGATGGAAAATAGACCCGGGGGCCATAGGTTTCACTAGTGGCTTCTCTCAAGATAGCATAAGTATTACGGTGGGTGAACAAATTACTGTCGAGCAATTGATAGAAAAGAGAATAATTATGAGAATATCTAGGTATGATCATGTTTATAGGCATCACGTCCGTGACAAGTAGACCGACTCGTGCCTGCATCTACTACTATTACTCCACACATCGACCGCTATCCAGCATGCATCTAGAGTATTAAGTTCATAAGAACAGAGTAACGACTTAAGCAAGATGACATGATGTAGAGGGATAAACTCATGCAATATGATATAAACCCCATCCTTTTATCCTCGATGGCAACAATACAATACGTGTCATTTCCCTTTCTATCACTGGGATCGAGCACCGCAAGATTGAACCCAAAGCTAAGCACTTCTCCCATTGCAAGAAAGATCAATCTAGTAGGCCAAACCAAACTGACAATTCGAAGAGACTTACAAAGATAAACCAATCATACATAAAAGAATTCAGAGAAGATTCAAATATTGTTCATAGATAATCTGGATCATAAACCCACAATTCATCGGATCTCGTCAAACACACCGCAAAAAGAAGATTACATTGAATAGATCTCCAAGAGAATCGAGGAGAACTTTGTATTGAGATCCAAAGAGAGAGAAGAAGCCATCTAGCTAATAACTATGGACCCAAAGGTCTAAGGTAAACTACTCACACATCATCGGAGGGGCCATGGAGTTGATGTAGAGGCCCTCCGTGATCAATGCCCCCTCCGGAGGAGCTCCGAAAAAGGCCCCAAGATGGGATCTCTTGGGTACAGAAGGATGCGGCGGTGGAAATAGGGTTTCGTGGTTCTCCTGGATGTTTGCGGGGTATGTGAACATATATAGGAGGAAGAAGTAGGTCGGTGGAGCAATGAGGGGCCCACGAGGGGGAGGGCGTGCCCAGGGGGTAGGCGCACCCCCTGCCTCGTGGCCGCCTCGTTGATTGCTTGACGTCCACTCCAAGTCCTCTAGATCACGTTTGTTCCAAAAATCACGTTCCCAAAGGTTTCATTCCGTTTGGACTCTGTTTGATATTCCTTTTCTATGAAACACTGAAATAGGCAAAAAAACAGCAATTTGGGCTGGGCCTCCGGTTAATAGGTTAGTCCCAAAAATAATATAAAAGTGTAAAATAAAGCCCATTAACATCCAAAATAGATAATATAGTAGCATGGAAAAATAAAAAATTATAGATATGTTGGAGACGTATCAACATCCCCAAGCTTAATTCCTGCTCGTCCTCGAGTAGGTAAATGATAAAAACAGAATTTTTGATGTGGAATGCTTTCTAGAATATTCTTCAATGTATTTTTCTCTATTGTGGCATGAATGTTCAGATCCGAAAGATTCAAGATAAAAGTTTATTGTTGACATAAAAATAGTAATACTCCAAGTATGCTAATCAAGCAATTATGTCTTATCAAAATACCATAGCCAAAGAAAACTTATCCCTACAAAGTCATATAGTTTGGCCATGCTTCATTGTCATCACACAAAATGCTCTCATCACACACAACCCCGATGACAAGCCAAGCAATTGTTTCATACTTAGCCTTTTCAAACTCTTTCAACTTTTACGCAATATATGAGCGCGAGCCATGGACATAGCACTATGGGTGTAATAGAATATGATGATTGAGGTTGTGTGAGAAGAAAAAAAGGGAGAAAGTCTCACATTGACGCGGCTAATCATTGGGCTATCGAGATGCCCACCGATTGATGTCAATGCAAGGAGTAGGGATTGCCATGCAATGGATTCTCTAGAGCTATAAATATATGAAAGCTCATCAAAGAAACTAAGTGGGTGTGCATCCAACTCGCTTGCTCAAGAAGACCTAGGGCATTTGAGGAAGCCCATCATTGGAATATACAAGCCAAGTTCTATAATGAAAAATTCCCACTAGTATATGAAAGTGACAAAATAAGAGACTCTCTATCATGAAGATCATGGTGCTACTTTGAAGCACAAGTGTGGAAAAATGATAGTAACATTGTCCCTTTTCTCTTTTTCTCTCATTTACTTTTTATTTTTTTTATTTTTTTATTTGGGTCTTCTTTCTCTTTTTTGGCCTCTTTTTTTTTTCTTTTTTTCGTTCGGAGTCTCATCTCGACTTGTGGGGGAATCATAATCTCCATCATCCTTTCCTCACATGGGACAATGCTCTAATGATGATCATCACACTTTTATTTTCTTACAACTCAAGAATTACAACTCGATACTTAGAACAAAATATGACCCTATGTGAATGCCTCCGGCGGTGTACCGGGATTGCGATGAATCAAGAGTGACATGTATGAAAAAATTATGAACGGTGGCTTTGCTACAAATACGATGTCAACTACATGATCATGCAAAGCAATATGACAATGATGATGCGTGTCATAATAAATGGAACGGTGGAAAGTTGCATGGCAATATATCTCGGAATGGCTATGGAAATGCCATAATAGGTAGGTATGGTGTCTGTTTTGAGGAAGATATAGGGAGGCTTGTGTGTGATAGAGCGTATCATATCACGGGTTTGGATGCACTGGTGAAGTTTGCACCAACTCTTTAGGTGAGAAAGGGCAATGCACGGTACCGAAGAGGCTAGCAATGGTGGAAGGGTGAGAGCGTGTATAATCCATGGACTCAACATTAGTCATAAAGAACTCACATACTGATTGCAAAAATCTTCAAGTGATCAAAACCAAGCACTACGCGCATGCTCCTAGGGGGATAGATTGGTAGGAAAAGACCATCGCTCGTCCCCGACCGCCACTCCTAAGGAAAGCAATCAAAGAATACCCCATGCTTCAAATTTGTCACATAACGTTCACCATACGTGCATGCTACGAGACTTGCCAACTGCAACACAAGTATTCATCAATTTCACAATTACTCAACTAGCACACTTCTAATATTACCACCTTTATATCTCAAAACCATCTATCAAGCATCCAACTTATCTTAGCATTTAAAATTTATAACCAAAGTGAATTACCATGCTGTTCTAAAGGACTCTCAAAATGATATAAGTGAAGCATGAGAGATCAATCATTTCTATAAAGTAGAACCACCGCTGTCGTGGTTTTGTCATGGCAGATGTCCTCGTGAAAGGACTTAGTCGTGGAGCCATCGCTACGGGTTAGCTTAAAGGGGTTAAACCGGATAAGGGACACGAGAGTTTTATACTAGTTCGGCCCCTTCGATGAAGGTAAAAGCCTATGTCTAGTTGTGATGGAATTGCCGGGGTTTCGATGATCAGGGAGCGAATCCGCTTTACCTGGCTCTCGAGTTGTTGTGTGTTGTGTTGTCCCTAAACCGCCGCCTGGTCGTCCCTTTATATACATAGGTGGACGCCCGCCGGTTTACAGAGTCCCGAGGCCGGATCATAAATGTGTCCGGCTCGGTCTCTATTCCTTCTAACTTACAAATCAAGTTACATATTCATGCTGGTTTATGTCTACAGGCCTTAACCCGCCTTTGGGCCTTGGGTCTTCCTGAAACGCCACCATCCTTGTCTTCATGTGCCTTTGAATAAAGCAACCATCATGGGTTAATCCGGCCTCTCCTAGCACTACAAAAAAAGACACACTCGTGACATTTTGGGCTGAACAATTTTTTTTTCTGTCATACATATGACACTTCTATGACGATAATTGTGACAAAACCTGATATCATCATAGATGTGGTGGGCTCCTACTTCTATGACAAAAAATCATGACAGAAAATGGGCTTTTCGTCCTGGGTGGGCCAGAGACGCAGCTGCATGACATTCTTTGGGCCGTCCATGACAGAAAAAACCGTGGTAGAAGCGAGGGCGAGGAAAATCTCGGGGAGTTCCCGGTTATGGTGGGAGGTCGGGGGTCGAGCGATGCGCATTTCTCTCATACAGGTACGCGCGTGTGTGTGAGGCGTTGGCTCTAACTGAACCCGAGCGAGGCATTGGGCTCTAACTGAACCTGGGTGATTGCACTGCAGGCTACGCGTTACTGAACTCGATCGATCGATCGATGGCTGTTAACTGAACCCGATCGAGCGGTTCCTTCGCTACTGCTGCTAACTGAAGTTGATCGATTGGATGAACAGTGAGTGTTGAGGGGGGGGGGGTGAG